>NC_092818.1:120311712-120441712 GCF_023375885.2 Dermacentor andersoni
AATGAATGAGGACGTTCGTAAACAGCATTGCCAATGATTCATTGAAAAATTGCAAAGCACCACTAACTTATGAAATACGACAATGCACATGTTCAGTAAAAACGGTTACCTAACGCTGATTCCAGTGGTTGTACATAACAGGGCTCTTTCTTGACAACAATGTACAGTGCAAGTCAGTGCATCCGTTTTTTTTTCTCGTGCTACGAGAAAACTAGAAATATTCATAGGCGTTCGCACGAACATTAAAATAATACTTTAACAACTCAGTTATAGGCCCAATTAGAATATTTCATCATGTATAATAGTGCGGACAAAGAAACGCCATTATGAGCAGCGCAAGGCTTTTATCATCCAGTTGCTTCAGCAGATGTTAGTATATTCTCCAGGTCATTGCGAGAATGGAACCACCTCGTACACATTGCTGCCAGTGTCGAGAACAAATTCTTCCACAAGGCATTAGGTAACGTTGTATAATTAGAAAGAATATTAGGTAACTTCCCTGGCATGTTGTTTTGAAATTTACTCTCACAATTTTTATGTCAACACTCCCGTCCTAATGCAGCCATGTCTTCAGGGTAACAATCTCTAGTAGCTTTAAGCAAATAACTAAAACTAATTAGTTAATAATTATTGAATTATTTCGCTGCTACGCGGCTAATGTCATGACATGACACACTGTTTTGCTAGCATGTAAGAAATGTAGTCCAACTTATTTTTCTGCGCGAGCTAATGCACCTAGCTAAGAACTACTCGATATCGTTGTTCTGTGACAAGCTGTGAATTTAGAAAAATATCTAAGTTATTAGCTTTGCTTTCCAGAAATTGCTTTTATATGTAATGTGACTGAATTACACAACCAAACTTTTCTTTATTATTCCTTTCATCTCCACTCTCCCACTCTACGAACGCCTAGCGCTCATTGCATTTTACTTGAAATACTTAAGAGAACTGCATTTTAACACCTCACGCAAAGAGTCGGCAAAAAAAGTTCTGCGCAAAGGGGAGCTATATTCAAGAGCTCACTAGTGCGTTTCCAAAAATAAAGAAATAATAAAATAAAAAGCAAGAAAATGAAGCAATTGTCCCGTTTCTTTTTTTTCTCTAAATTCGGAGATGGGTGCATTAGAGCTAGACGTTCTCCCTTTCTTATCTATGTGTGAGTGCCTCAATCCTCAGATAGATACGCTGGCTTCTCGAAAATGCTGTAGAGCAAGGGAAGCAACAAAATTACAGAAATGTTTATGAACCAGTGAACACCGGTCATTTTCGGCCAATTTCATTGCTTTCCCAGGAAACGAAACCGACGCTAGACGAAGCAGCAATGTCTATTGTGTCCGGGATAAGAAGCCACGGTGGTAATAGGATATTATTATTATTATTATTATTATTATTATTATTATTATTATTATTGCTGTTGCTCTCGTCTTCGCCGTCGTTGTTGTTTTGAACACCTTACAAATATCGCTCCCTTTTGAATAGGCCTTAAGTCTCAATACGGCGATGAGCATTACTTAGACGTCTACAACGAGGTAGTCCTGTCATCAGCGTGCTCCTAGACGACGACTGTACCCGACATAGACTGTGACACCCATACGAAGGTGCTCAATTTGAGCCGACAACTGCCGCCGCCCTCCGTAGAAGTGGTGATTACCCGGAAGATCACTCTACCTCAACCTGACTGTGACAAAATTAACTAATTGATGAAAGGGGCCGACAGCGTCGACCTTGGATACCCAGATTGCTACACGCTTGCGCCCTATGCAAGGGCGAAGGCGCCGCATCATGGAAGATATTTTGCAGCCGATTCGACCATTGTGATCGACCGCGACGCAGTAATCAGATCCCCTAGTTTAGTCTCCTAGGGAAGACGACGGTATTAAAAGCGGAAACCTTTGGTGCAGTGAGGAATGCTGCTGACGTGTCCTGATGTGAACTCAGACGTTTATTATGATTGAGCTTAGAGTGGGCTTCCTTATCTGAAGCCAGTGTAAATAATGTAAAATAAACCCTTATTGAGCTTGATGAATTCCTGGCCCAAAAGCCACCTCGAGCGCAACAAGGCTTAGTCGTTTTGCATTCCGAAAAGCAGCGCTATAGACTCCATGTGTGATACTGAAAAGCTTCATTCAATTATCTCCTTTCGACAATTTGAGGTCATGGGTATTTTGGTTGTACTTTGCGCGTTAATGCAGGTATCAGACATACGAGAGATTGAAGAAAGTACAGAAAATGATATGATAATACTGCGTCTTTCTAAGTATTGCCTCCAGGCAACGCACCAGAAAAATATTTTTTCTTGCTTAGTTTCGTATTTGAGTATGTAGCTTCTGCCTAAATGTATTTGGCCAACATCCCATGACAGGCGAAAAAGGTCATTTTTTTGTTCCATCGTCAGCATTCGAACTACGTCATCCAACTCTCATCGCAACGTTGTCGTCAAGTCATCATTCCATAGTCGCCATGCCATCATTGTCACGCTCTCATTGTACCATCATCAGCATTTGATTAACGTCATCCCATAGTCGTTAGTCACTCCATTGTAATCATGCTGTCGTCAAATAAGCACAACTATACGCCAACGTTGTCATGCCACTGTCGTCATTGCGTCCTCTACATAATGTGGCCACCGTTCATTCGTTGTCACCCTCGTCGGGATTACATCGAGGTCATTTAATCGTCGTCATTTCAGCTTCGTGATCTGATTCTCGTTATGGCGCTGTTGTCATGCCATCGTCGTAACATCGTCTTCGTCATTCCACTGACGCCAGCCCTTGCTCACCACTCCATCATCATGACCACGTCGTCATCATGACCTCGTGGTCATAGCCAATTCTGGTGAGTGAATGCCAAAGGAGAGTCGGCTGATCCGAGATACATTACAAGTCACACCACACTCAAGCAATGAAAATCTCAGAATGACCACTGCGTAATCTGAATCAAGGCGTCTTCAGCGAAACTGTGTGTCACTACAAAGTTAAATGCTAGTCGCATTAACTTCGACAATTATCGTGAGATATGTTTCACTGCAATTGCTCCCTCAAGTTCATTGTTAATCTACTCCCGCTCACTTACACTCACTCAGGTTTATACTCACGTCTACTAACTCTCATAGGCATTAATGCTCATACTCATGTCTACGCACACTCGCCGGCTCTCATTCACGTTCCCAATAACGCCTATTCACACTCACAGGCACTCACTCACGTTCATATTCACACGAACTTGCACTCGTCGACAGCTCCACGGCATTATGCTCGCAACCACTCACACTCCTCGCTTATCGCCCACTCATATTTACTTACTCGCACACGTAAAGTCAGTTGGACTACGGGAGAGTACTCATGAGTAAGCACGCCTCACTGTGTGCACCACTAATACCTTCATTACCATCTTTACATTTCGCTTTTGTCTTTATTGTGGACGACTGGCCTATGTGACGCCTTTCACTTGCTCAGGACCTCCACGTGCGTGCGCGAGCCTCACAGCGTCTTTGCTCCTCCTCCTCTCTCTACGTAATCTTTCTATTCCCTCTTTCCCGTTCCCCGGAGTCGGGTAGCCAAGCAGAAGCGTTTCTGGTTGACACCCCTGCCTTCTCTATTTATTTCTTCTTCCTCCTCCTTTACATTTGACTTGCACATTTATGATGTCTTCTCTTTGCAGAGCCAAGTAAATATTTCATGGCATAGAACTGCACTTGTAGGCAACGAATAATCATTTAGCAAGTGATAAGTCTGAGTTGGATGTTGGTGGTTGAGGGAAGCAGGCTTAACGGTGAAGGCGGAAAAATGTAGGTTTGGCTTCTCGCAGGTTACTTATCGTGGCCATGTTGTCGGCCAAGGCACGAGACGACCGGTCAAGCGGAAAACAGCTATGATTGGAGATTTTTCACAGCCGCACGACAACAGCGATTCATTCATTTTTGCGACTTGTTGGTTACTATCAACGGTACATTCCCGAATTATTCCCAAATAGCAAGTTCTTTAAAGGACGCACTCCAAAAGGGAGCACAGATAACACGATCTGGGATAAGAACAATGCGAACGCCTTCCAAGGTTTCAAAAGGTTATTAGTTTCTCGTCATGTGCTTGGCGCACCACACTAAACGAAGGAATTCATAGTTCAGTGCGACGCAAGCGACAGGGGAATGGGCGTGCTACTTAGTCAGGTCGGAGATGATAATGGGGAACATCCTGATTTCTATGCAAGCCGTAAACTAACTGTAACAGAGGAACCTATAGCGCTTTTGGTTTGGGCAGCCCAAAAGTGTCCTGCTACTTGTACGGAGCGAGATTCATCTTCGAGACCGACAACTGCCCTCGGACATGGCTTAATCAAATGGCGCAAAACATGGCCGCTTGCTCCGATGGAGCCTCACCCTCCAACAGTGCAACTTTTCCCTTAGATATAAGAAACGAAAGTTGCATAGCAATGCGTATGACTGGAGCAGGCTAATTTGAAACTCCTTCTGCATTTAGGGGTCCCGACTAATTGTTGTTGTCGTTTATTAAATCTTGTTAAGCCAAGACAATCCCCTTTCATTTAGCAGAACTCCATTCGTGGTTGCTAACTTTGTCGGCACGATATTCCGTCGAAATTTGCATAGCGAAATACAGTATTTGTTGCTTCTGCACTCATTTCTTCTTTGAAGCCTGGCGGGTCTGAAGCGAACATCCAAAATACTTCATCGCTGCGCAGAGCCGTGTTATGGGGTTTGCTTTGTTGCTGCCTGTCATTGTTAGATGTTTTGGGGTGTATGTCAGCATTTCGCCGCTGGTTGCTGCAAGCCAAGTAATCGCCCTTGCCAACAAACGTTCTCTTTTGCTCAGCAGTTATCAACAGTGGTCAGTCTAGCTTTTCCGGGCCATGGAGAAACTGTTACGACCGGCCAGAGGGGCTAATGACTTTCAAGCCTCTCCCGCACCACTGCGACGAATCGTTTCGTGAAGCTAACAAAGCGTCCTCCTCGGACAGACCTGCGGCGACAACAAGGAGAGACAGCTTTGGCGGATTGAGTGTCGTTTGTTGTTTCACTAACGCCGTCATGGACAACGCGAGCAAGAAACTCCTGGGAACGGATGTTCTACGGCGTTTCCTCACGGACCACGGTAACCGCCACAGTCGTTTCACAAACGCTCCAGCTAAATCCTGACTGATCTCAGGAACCAAGACGCGCCAGCTTCAGTCAATCGGGACAATCGCGATCTACGACGCTCCCCTCATCTCTCTGTGTTCAATGAACAAAGGTGCGGGAGTGATTATGTAAACCATCGCCCTCAATCCGGTTCCTTCAACGACTCTGGGCGCTCCGAATGGACGAAGGAGGAGTGACAGCTTTGGCTGTTCTAGGGATCTAGGGAGGACAGAGGGGTATTAAGCTGACTCTTTCGGCTCCTCAGTGTGCTTCAAGTCAGTTATGCTAGACTGATGAGACGCAGCGTTCTCCCCTCTGTATCTAGATATTGTAAATAAATCCAGTATTCCTTGTTCTCGGTGAGAACGTGTTCCTCCCTTTAACATCCTTAGCGCGGATGATTTGGACGACGGCATGGGCGAGCTAGACCTTTTGCATGTCCGACCCCAACTCTTACAGCCGGCGCCCGACTCTACATTTGGAAGTGCAGGCAGTTTTGGCTGCTTATAGCTGTTCTTCTAACGCAAGAGTTTATTTTGTCTTGATGGAACTGTTCTGCATTCTATATGGGAACATGTGGTATTTTTCTGCACCCTTTCAACTACACCTACAGTGTGTACTATCCGCATGGCTACTACTCGGCAGAGATGTACGGATGCGCCAGCTTCTATGCAGCCTGATCTGTCATTAAAACTTGGTTGCTTGCTTTTAAATCACGCATATATACGCACATAATCATATGACATAGATCTAAATATTTAGGCATTTGGATACGCGAAAGGAGTTTCCCTACTGTGAGGGGTGAGTAATGACACCTGAAAGTCAGTAATAGTCAGTACTGCGCGCCGCCTTACAATTTGCCGAATTGAAGGGTTTAGACAACGTGAACACGAAAGAGTATTTTTCAGTGATGTTCAAGAGCTCTTTGCTTATATAGTTTTTAGCTGACCACGTGAGCATACTTTTCTTCTTCGGCTGCTCCAGTCAGATCATCGTTTTCGGCCCATCTACTATTACATACTGCTTAATATCTGCACTACTGCATGATGCAAGCGTCTAGCGTCTTCTTGACTTAACCCTTATCTAGAACATGATTAGTGCGAATACAGTAAAAAGAACTTTGGCGAGGTATGCATAATAGAAAGTTCTATTAGCTTTCGAGACGAGTGGCTCCGTATTCTTTTGCGAAGAGGAAACAGATGGCGACGGCTGATCATGTGCTGTTCATGCTTCCTATAGTACTGACTGGCACACGGGATGTAACTCAATGTAGTCTTTTGCTTTAGTTAACAAAAGAAATAACTTACCGCTAAATTTAATCTGCTGTGCTCAAGGTAGCGGGATCAATCCCCTCCAAGGCGGCCGTATTTCAATTGGTGTAAAATGATAAATCGCTCATTTATTTATATATAGGAACACGGTATAGACCCCGGGTTGTCAAAATTATTTCGAAGTAACCCACTACCAAATACTTCATATTCAACTAATGGTTTCGGCGCACGTAACATTGGAATTCAATATCTCTTCATTGTGAAGCTTGCTTTGTGTGATATTACACAGCTTTAGTTGTGTGTCTCCAGCATCTCTGCGTACTCAGGAATTACGCGGAGGCGACAGTGCGCATGTGCATTGCGCAGGAGCACCCATGGTCTCTTGCGTACATCCGCAGCTTTTCAATAGCGGCTTAGCGTCCACTGCGGGCTCTGTGGGCTTTGCGGGACTTTCTCGGGTGTTCTCGCTTGTCCAAGAGAGCGCATTTCTCGATATGGCTTTTGCCAAAGATATGACTCCGGCTTCTGGTTTGGCTTCGTGGCGGCTGATATTGGCTACGCAGTTTCTCAAGCTGGCGTGTGGCAGCGCTGAGTAGCACACTACCGGCTCCTGCGCGTGCAAGTTAGCAAGCCCCTTCTCAACATTTTCGCGCGGCTAATTATTTGCCTTTTCGCATGCTCACGCTTCGCTACGTATGCGCACGACCTCGCACTGCGTACCATGGTGGCGGTCGCCCAACAAAAACCGTGTATTTTGCACTTTGAAGTATATATTTGTATGCAGAGCTCATATAACAATGTCGTAAGCCTTTCTTATTCTGTTTGCTGTCACAAAAACATTGCATATAAAAGGCTTTTCACTTTTCACAAAACCACTTTCTGTTTATGAGGCACACCCTAGTGGAGGACTCCGGAAATTGAGACCACCTGGGGTTCCTTAACGTCCTTTTCACTTTTCTGCAACAGCAAACCCTATCGGAGACGCATATATACATATTCTACGCAAAGTTCATGTGCTATGCCATGATGACCGATTTATCAAAACATTAAAAACTTATGCAAGCCAAAATTATCGCCAACGAGAGCTTTTTCCCCGAGATACGTTGGCAGTGAGCAAACTAAACGCGCGTCCAATAATCTAAGCATGCCACAGGAGCTCTGTGAAGTAACCGTTGATACGAGCATTAAAATGTAGCATTCAAAGGGTTTCCAAGTAACTTTCTGCTCCTAGTGCGATATTGAGTGAATGCCGAATGCAAAGCCACAACGTTTCCGGTGAAAAATGCTAAAAGATACCTCGTAGTCCGCACATTGCCACGGTTCATTTCAAACAGTGTGAGCGATAGAGAGACGTAGCGACCTCTGTTGGCTTATTTGTCAACGCATAAACCAGAGCACCACCAGCGCTTCCAGTGGTGAGCTCATACCAAATATTTTTTATTTATTTACTGGCATTCATTTTGTTTAGTCTTAAGAAAACCAATTTGACTTTATTTTTCAAACGCATCCAGTGTTAGTCTTAGTATCTGGAGGTAATGACTTAACATGCAATATTACAAAACACCATACATCTTTTTATAATCACCCTGCCTGAAAATACTTTCTTATTTCTCTTGTTTTTGTATCGTGTGCTGAACAAAAATTATATTTTTTAGCTAATTAACAAGTGCTATTAATCTCGACTTCATCTTGACACATCATCTTCCTTATTTGAATCGCAATTCCTCATCTTAGTCGGCAATACGTCGATATATAAGAGAGCGGGGTGAACAGGGAAGTTCTAGAAAAGCTAGTATGGATGGTAACTACATTGGCCTCTACCTGGACACTGTTTGTCGAGAAGAAAGGGGCCTATATTATAAAAGCAGGAGCAACGAAATAGCCAGCCTACCAGGTGTATATAAATTTTAATTGACTATCGCATTCGTCACTAAATTATGACATCGGCAATGTAATTACTGGATTGACAAAAATGCATGATGGCGATGCTCTTGCTACGGAACTTTTGCTTGTTAGTTTATAGATGAAAATAAGGCGCTTGAGTGGCTTAAAATTTAGGGACGTTGCAGTACAATAGTTTGCTTTAGCATATGCCCCTGCTAGCGCCCGCAGAGCTCATTATGCTTACATTTTTGTTTGCACAAGGTACATTTATTTGTTTTACCTGGAGAAGACCGGAAACGCTATAAGAAATTTTCAGGGCGGCTTTCAGTTTTCTTACATAGTTTTACAGTTATAATGGGGATGTAATGGCGTGGCAATAAATAACGAGTTGATTTTATGCTCGTGGCATTTTTAATAGAAAATTATGATACGGGAAAAAGAGCAATATGTTTTTTAAGTTGCTGTATTTCTCCTCCTGCAACAATCATCGTACCAAGAGGGAACACGCATTATCTTGCCAGTGCTTATCTTTAGCTTTAGCATTTTTTCATCTGCAATTGCATTTGTCGTGTAACACCGTATTCTGTTCATTTTTCACTTCTTTCCTACATCTAACTTTATATTTTCACGTGCACTCTGTTCGTTATGCCTGGCGACGAAATTCGAGCTTACAGCGTACGCTTGCCGTGGTTGAACTAAGAATATTTAGAAGAATAGAACAAAATGACTCTGTAGAGCGTTATATTCATAAATGTTCCACTTCCTCGATCCAGCCCATGTCATTACCCTACGGGATGGCGATATATAGGCCATCACCATAAAAAAGGCCACCTGAAACTCAAAAATCAGCTCCTCACTAAATTCGTCCATCGTACGGCATGGACAGAAATAAAGGAGGTAAAGTAAAACACTTGCTTTCCTATATATGAAAGGACAAAAGCGAGAGACCTATGTTGAAAATGGGTGCTGTTAGGTATAAACACGTTACGAAGCCACGCGTGTAATAGTGATAAATTGTTCACATGAACACGCTGTAAGCTGATTCCAAGTCAATGTATCATTTTCTCGGCACTAAGACCTCTGTACTTTCTTCGGGCCTTTGGGATGATGTGTTTTTTTGTTGACAAGCATACAACCACCTTGTGTAGAGCAAAACAAAGATTGATGTGCGCGGCTCAAGTGTACGCTCCGCAGATTTCCGTGGTTTTCCGGTTCATATTTCACATCCCTACTATCGTCTTACGTTGAGAGGACATGGCGGAGGAGGGCCGAAAAGGCTAACATACAGCAATGCCCCAAGATTGCGCCCACCCCCAGCAACTCTGGTTTCAAAAAGCCTAACGATGTTCTCGTTGTTCGGCTACTGCCAATTTTAGAGTTTCAGTGCGTTGAAATTTTGTTCATAGCTTATCTTGTTTCCTTTCTTCTGTTTTGCCTCGCCTAAATGTGGTTTACTCGCCTGCAACCTAAAGAGAACGTAGCCCCCGTGGAGAATGAGTACTGTTCCCATGACAGCCATTTATAGTGATTATCTGGAGTCCGAAAGCCATCTTGAGACATGACGGGGTTGCGAAAACGTCCATTATTGCTTCCTTGCGTTGACCGGAAAGAGGTTTCATTGCTTCATCGAGGTGTTTTCCTACATATATGTTAAGCTCCATCTATGCACTCTTACTCCATGAGATGGTTTCAGGTGGACAGTTATGTGCCACGCAATGATTCCGAATGCATCCATCGATGCTGTTGTAGGAGGATCACGGTTACCGATTGCCTTGATGTATTGCGCGCTGTGTGCTTATCTCAGGTTCTTGATTCACTTCACTTCTCATTCGTTTTACAATGCCATGATCAAATCCTTTTGTTTTATTCTTCTCCCGTACATTTACCTGTAAAATTACAGGCTTGAGCACCCAAGCTCAAACCGACCTTTCCTCCTTTCCTTCAGTAAAATCGCTCTCGCAACGCTTTCCTAATAAAGAGTGACCCGCAAGAGTTTACACTCGGGCGTGGTGTCGCAGTGTCGGTCTGAACAAAATAAAAGCACAAATGTAAATTACATTTATTCTTGTGATAACAACTATGCGGATGATTGAGGCGTGTTGAAGCTGCCAGTGTCGCCACCATCGTGCTGTCCCGCTATCTACCGCGCATGCGCGGCCCGCGCCTGGATGCTTATAAGGTTTTTCAGAGACTTAAAATTAATAGAGCACCGAACACGATGAGGCGAAGAGGAGGCACCATCAATGCTCCGCTCAGTTGCCTTGGTGGTGGAACCAGGATAGTGTTATATGTCCCGCTTCTGGCTTGGGCGCGGTGCAGCGCACAATCTAAGCCCACTACACACTAGGCAAGATTGCCCCGTGTTTTCTTCTTTTTGTAACTCACCTCGTTACACAAATACAAAATTTTCTTTCAACGAACTGATACACGCATAAAATGGGTAATTTTTTTTTTTTTTTTTTGGAGTGGCACCCGTTCACCATGTGGGCTTTTTGAAAAATATGCTGATTACATTTTCTTTTACAGCTATATCGTTTTATTCTATCACTTCCTTAGCCATCGTATGATCACCGTTGTGAACCAGAAGTGCCTTCCGGGAAGATTATAAAAAAGATGAAGTAAAGAAACAGAAAACCAAGCAGCACTCCGCTAGGATTTGAACTGTGGATCGACAGATTGTCAGTGGAAAGCGTTACCCCTCGCCCCCCCCCCCCCCCCCCCGTTTTTCTTTTGTTTCTTTATTGCTCGTATTTGCTCAGAATACGGTTATATTTACGATAAGAAAGAATAATACACACCAGTCAATCAGTGGCAATTTACAAGTTTAAAATTCTTTCAAGCATTCAAGTAGCTCCAACTTTCTCAGCCATTCTGGTGCAGGGTATTGCTGTCCATATATACTTCAAGAAATCTTGTAATAAGTTCACAGAAATACAGACAAATTGATCTAATGTGAACATCTGCATTAAACGCTGCCAAGCACTACCCCCAAAGGATATACAGAGCAATGAGCATGAGCGCATCAAATTGTACATCATCGTTTCAACGTACTGGCTATAACCTCATAACGTATATGCATCCAGCAGTGAGTCTTCTTTAACAGTTTTTTGTAACAGCGTCCCAACATAACTCGCCCTACCTGATGTCTAGGAAGACTTGTTCAATAGTGTCCTACTTTCGGCATGAATAGCAGTTAACTTCCCAAGGTGCATACAGCCTCTTTTTTCTGCTTCTACGTTTAGAGCACCAGTGTACACAAGTGTATTCGAAAGAAAATTGCTTGAGCGCTAGATGAAAAATATTCTTTAACTCGACTTAAAAAAACATTGTCTGGCCCATCCTGATACAGGGTCCTGTACAATGGTGTAGGCAAGGTCAGGTCAACCAAGTTATTTTAGGATCATTTTCTCTTTACAGCGGCTAGGTATTCAAACGAAAATCTAGCTTTAAAAAAATTAAACGCGTCTATAGCTTCTTTTATATATCCATGCTATCCACCGGACATATATTTTGAAAAAAAAATTAACTTCTGCTTGAGCCTTCATTAACAACGTTTGCAGCTTTGTTCGTAAAAACGGTCACAACCACGGATATTAATACTGCGCCGAAAGAGCGCGCTGGCGCCGATAGCTGCTATAATAGGTTGATGCTATGCTTTTCAGTTTACCTCTTAGCCAGTACCAAGGTGAAAAGCTTTAAGTAAACTGTCGGTAAGATTTCAACGACAGGATGGAGGGAGGAGAATAATATAATTGTGTGCCCGCACTTTTCTACCGAGGTGTGCCATCTATGCAATAAATTAAATTCCAATTATTGTGTATGTGCCAGCGCTGCACCAGAACGAACAAGCACCTGAATAACTAAGGTTGGCTGACATGCTATTATTCGCTGACGCGTGGCAGGTTATGTATAAAACAACGCCGAGCTTAAACCATATACACGAAGCTGCTGGTACAAAGCAAAAGGCAAAATATGAAATTAAGTAAGAATAGCGCAGTCTCTCGTTTTCACAATGAGGGACGATATGTGCGTGAAGTAGCAGGAGGGATCCATTAGCTACCGTGACCCTATGACGTCCTAAAGCAATTACTTGGGACAAACCTCTGGGAAATACACCCGCATATCTTTCTACGTGCCTGAAGTGTTTGAACGCTCAGGCACCCTTAGAATCTGTAAGGTGTATGTATCGGTAAAAAGGCACATCTCTCACACTGAGATTATTAAAAGTATGCACTAAGGGCGTTCTGCTAACGAGTACACTCATTTTCAGTAACCTGAGTAGAAGTAAGGGTGCAACAAAGGCGTTTAGACGTCCATTCACCTTTGATGGTGTTCTTTTTCTTAGTGCGTAGCGTTCTTGCAGATGTGTGTGCACTCACCTGACCAAAACGTACAGTAAACGTCAAGATATCCTTATATAATGTTTAATCGAACACTTAATAACGCCGGTGGTTTCCCGTCGGCATCATCTCATGTACCATGTCGAGTGGAGACGGCTGTAGTGTCATTGGTGGCATTATACTTCATGCCAGCGAGGTAAGACGCGTGGCGGTTGCTGGGGCAACGTTCGCTCTGCCCAGCCGGTGTTGCCTTGCTTAAGTACTGGGTTGCACTAACATGTCATACCCGCTAATGGTTAGAACACTGTCCGACGAGCTCCAGGAGCAACACTAAATCTTAATATCACTTTTATCTTTGTCGTTCAAGGTGAAACTGGCCATTTTTTGCTATGATACAACTACTTCAAGCTGTCAAGCTGGTATGTTCGTTTCAAAATCTTCAGAGGTGCATGAATTGTGTGCACTTTCTATTGAACAGGACCTAAAAGGTTGATTTCGTGGTTACCTCGTTACCTCGTTACCAACCACACGAGTTAAAGCTGTGTGCCAACTAAGTCCAACCATGTATTATTCAAAGTCATAGTGGAAAGAATAACTCCCAATGTTGGCGTCATTAACGACAGTCTCAGTGCATGTCGTAATGTTTTTGGACCCAGACACACACACGTGACACACTCTCAGTGGTTTCATAAGTCGCCGCCTTGTGACTAACATACTACCGCTTTCTACCTCAAGGTGATTCACTTATTGCTTCTGTGTGGCACCATTGCGTGCACAGTATAATATCTTTGAGGCTCTGATGCACACGCTGAGTCAAACCATCGCTTTACTGCTTATACCGACTGCTAACAACCTACAACATTATGGTGTGTGGTCATTAAATATCTAAGTGCCAATAATTTTGCCTACACTGCTGTTCAGTGTTTAGTTAGACCACATATAGGAATGATGGGTAGAAGGTTGGGCAAGTTCTAATTCGTGGCGAAAAGAGCACAGCTTCAAAACAAGAACATAAAAATAAAGACACACATGGTGTTTTTCGCGCTACCTTACGTGTCTTTCTTTTTGTGTCCCGCTCTTCTGGGATGTGATTCCGGGATGCGTTTTAGATGAACAATCTTTTAGGGAAAAGCTCTTACTTCACTGTTTTCTGAGCATTGTTTCGCCCAATTTTTTACTAATTTGGTCATGTGTGCCGGAGAAAACCTTTGGTGAGAAAGCAAGTAAAGCAGAAAAAGAAGACCTGAGTAACTATAAGAGATGGGTAGATTTAATGTAAAGCCGCAGCTGTTGTTTCTGGAGCCCTAAATAATGTTTTAGGTGTTATTTGCACACCCACATGTCATAAATGAAATGAAAAAGCGAAACATAGAGATTATCGGGGTTTGGAGACAAACTGAGAAAGCAATATAAAGCCAAGAAAAGCACGCCTTCTCCTCACATTACCATGACCTCCGTATAAAATCACACTTTGCCGTAGAAGGGTAATGATAGCTCACTAGCGTGCTTTCAGTACTGTATATAAGATTCCCCAAGATAATTTTAGATATAATCAGGGCAACACTTGATTTAAATCAACCTGGAGAACAGGCAAGCTTCAGAAAGGGATATTCTACAATTAATCACGTTTATGTTATCGATCAGGAAACTGAAAGCTGTGGAATACAGTCAACCTCTCTATATGGCTTTTATAGAATATGACAGAGCATTTCATTCAGTAGAGGTACCAGCAGCCATACAACTGCGTAATCAAGAAGTATAGGAGGAATACGTTAATATCTTGGGAAAAAACTGCACAGATTTCACAGCTACCTTGTTTCTCCACAAAAAAAGTAGGAGAACATCAAGAAAAGTGTCATTCAAGGAGTCACAATCTATTCAATGCAATTGAATGAATGAATGAATATTTGATGTTTAATGGCGCAAGGGCCAGATGTGGCCAAAGAGCGCCATGCTAATGATTAATGATTTCGCAGTGCTTGATGGGTTTTATGGTCTTAATGCGCCGTGGCTGTAAAGGGGCCTAAAAGAGTTGATGCAAATTCATAAAATATACAAGTAATAAAATTATGGGAATGACTATTGGCGTGTACTATGAACATAAAAATGTATTGAGAAAGAATGATGCAATATCTAAAATATGTGATTGTCTAGATGTATAATATTGTCTAGAGCACTACTGCCTCACCAGGGCCCTTGAAACGCAAGGGCCTAGAGGCATGTGCTATACAGAGAATCTATCCTAGCGATATCCTCTGGAAAGAGGGTGCGCTAAGAAATGAATGGGCTTGTAACATGTAGTACGACATCTGTTAAAAAAGCGAGGACTGCTTTGGTATTAAAAAGCGGTTCTTCACCAAGAAACATAGCCGGATGCAGGGGAATACAATGGCGGTATGCAAACGGGAAATGTTTCCTCCTGTCTCTTTCGGCTTCCCGGCACTCCAGGAAGACATGAAGGACGGTCAGCCGGTCGCCACATCTACCACAGGTTGGAGGCTCGTTACCGGTCAAGAGAAAATTGTGAGTGCCAAATGTGTGTCCTATTCTCTGTCTAGTGAATAGGACGTCTGTTCTTCGTGTTTTCGTTGTTGGCTGCCAGAAACCTAACTTAGGCTTAATTACGTGAAGCTTATTGCTCGTTTCTGCGTCCCACAAGCGTTGCCAGTAGCTTCGCAGTTTGTTTCTGAGGAAAGGCTTCATGTCTGTAGCAGGGACTGCACCAGAACGAGTACCCTGCGATGCCATTGATTTGGCCATCTCGTCAGCAAGCACATTTCCCTCGATTCCTCTATGGCCAGGTACCCAGCATATTACTACGTGTCTGTGTGATAGATAAATATTGCATAAGAGCGAGTAAAGTTCTATGAAAACAGGATTTGTATGCTTTTGTAAAGAGTTCAGCGCTTCTACAAGGCTTAACGAGTCTGTAAATACTATTGCTCTGTCGAGTTTTAATTTATTTATATGTTTTACTGCAGACAGTACAGCATATGTTTCTGCAGTGAAGATACTCGTTAAGGGGTTCAGCACGTCAGATTCAGAGAGAGAGTGACCAACAGCAGCGTAGGATACGCCAGCATGGGATTTGGACGCGTCTGTGTAATATTCGTAGCAGGAGTACTTCGATTGAAGCTCTCGGAAATGCATAGCAATTTCAAGCTCAGGAGCGTGCTTCGAGACCTTTACAAATGATGTGTCACATTCTATCATCTGCCACTCCCAGGGCGGTAATAGATTAGCAGGAGCCATTAAGCGATGTTCGAGAACTGGAACATCCATTTCTTCACTAAGTTCTCTTACACGAAGCGACAAAGGAAGTCTCATGGAGAGTTTGTTACGGAAGAGTGTTTCACACGTTAAGTCGTTTACTGTGGTGAAACACGGATGTTCCTTATTAGAGCGCACTTTAAGAAAGTAGGTGAAGCTGATGTATGTTCTCTGAATATGTAGTGACCACTCGTCTGACTCTGCATATAGACTTTCAACGGGGCTTGTTCTAAATGCGCCAGTGGCGAGGCGGATACCCAGATGATGAACGGGGTCTAACATTTTTAATGCACTTGGTGCAGCAGAGTGATATACTAAGGCACCATAATCTAGCCGTGACCTAACTAGGCTCCTGTACAGATTCAACAGGCACCTCCTGTCGCTACCCCATGTAGTGTGGGATAGAACTTTAAGTACGTTCATGGTTTTTAGACATTTTGCTTTAAGACATCTTATGTGTGAAATGAAGGTAAGCCTGGAGTCAAGGATAACACCTAGCAATCTGTGTTCTTTGTTAACAGGAATTTGTTGTCCACCCAGTTCTATACAGGGATCAGGTACCAGGCCTCTCTTTCTTGTGATGAGAACGCAAGTACTTTTGTGCGGGTTAATTCTAAATCCATTTTGGTCTGCCCACTTGGACACCTTGTTTAAGCCCTGCTGTACCTGCCTTTCACATACTGTAAGGTTGCAGGATTTGAAGCCTATCTGTATATCGTCTACGTAGACGGAATAAAAAATGGCTGGGGGCAGTGAAGAACGAAGTGTATTCATCTTAACGATAAAGAGAGTGCAGCTAAGCACGCCTCCCTGGGGTACACCAGTTTCCTGCGTAAAAGGACGTGACAGTGCATTACCGACTTTTACACGGAAGGTACGATTTGACAGATAGCTTTCGATTATGTTCAGCATATTTCCACGGATGCCCATTTCGGACAGGTCTCGCAAAATCCCGTAACGCCATGCCGTGTCATAAGCTTTTTCCATGTCAAGGAATATCGATAGGAAATACTGCTTATGTACAAATGCATCGCGGATATTTCCTTCAATGCGCACAAGGTGATCGTTTGTTGACCGCCCTTGTCTGAAGCCACACTGATAGAGATCGAGTATATTGTTGAGTTCGAGGAAATGTACGAGTCTGCGATTAATCATTTTTTCAAAGAGCTTACAATTCAATGCAATTATGTGCGTGTTTGCAAGTATTCAAGCTATCAGACTGGGGAGGCTTAGGAATGAGGATCAGCGTCGAATGTCTCAACAACCTTCGGTTGGCTGATTACATTGTCCTGTTCAGCAACACTTGAGTGAATTGCAGCAAATAATTCAGGACCTTAACCAATAAAGTGTAAGAGCAGGGTTGAACATTAATGTACAGAACACAAAGGTACTGTTCAATAACCTGGCATGTGAACAAGAATTCATGATTGCCATTCAGACTATTGAGCCTGCACAGGAATAAGTTTATCTATATCACTTACTCACTGCATATCATGTGAAGGGCATTTACAGAAGAATAAAAATGAATTGGAGTGCATACTGCAGGCAATAACAAATCCTAAATGGGAGCTTACCACTGGCGTTGAAAATAAAAGGGTTCAATTGTTGCATTCTACTGGCGCTAATATTAGGGCAGAAACTTGGAGGTTAACAAAGAAACTGGAGAACAAGTACCGCGCAAAGAGCGATGGAACGAAAAATGGGAGGCGTAACGTTATGAGACAGCAAGTGAGGGGTGTGGATCAGAGAGCAATCAGAGATAGGCGATATTCTAGTTGACAATAAGAGAAAAAAATGTAGAGGTGGGCAGGTCATACAGTGCGTAGGGCATATAACCAGTGAACCATTATAGTTACAGAATGGGAGCCAAGGGAGGAAGCGCAGTCGAGGACGGCAGAAAATTAGATGGGGTGATGCAATTAGGAAATTTGCAGGCGCAAGTTGGCATCAGCTAGCTCAAGACTAGGGTAATCGGAAATTGCTGGGAGAGGCCTCCATCCTGGGCTGGACATAAAACGAAGCCGCAGCCGCAGCTGCTGCTGCTGCTGCTGCTGCTCATGATGATAATATAGCGCTCGCTACCTCAAGTTTGCCGACAGATGCCTGCGCCATTCTTTTCACTAGGGAAGAGCCGCGTACCATCCATCAGGTCGCCTGCACCGTGAAGCGCGTGATCTCTTTCCCCCTCCCCCGATTCAGTGTAGCCAGCCGGGGATAATGTATGGTTACCATCCCTGTATTTCCTTTGCCTTTCTTGCTCTCTCTCTCTCGTCATGCCTGCGGTCTATGGAAAATTGCTCCTCGCGTCGCTGTTGTTTCGTATTGACTCGATGGTCGTGTAATCATTGAGCCCGGTACTGTTTCGCGCTGAACTGTCACAACAGTGACACAAACACCCGAGGCTTTTAGCCGCCTTTCATGGTTTTAGTTTCTTGGATAAACGGTATGAAAAGTAGTGCAGGCAGGCTTGGATAACCGCCATCCGCAAAATCAAACAAGTCAGAATGCGAAAGCTTGCCGCTTTTCTGAATGGTTGCTATTATTCGTGGTAGCATTGTTGTTTCGCGTTGTAGCACAATCATGAGAGTTTGCTTGTGACCATGAGAATATCACTGCCGCTCTATATCGACGTGCTAGGGGAGTTGCATTCAGTTTCGACTGATTTGCACATTGTTGGTTCTCGTATTTGTTTGACAGCAGGTGCTAAATCGGAAATATTTCTGCAGTGGCAAGTTCCAAGCAGTTGAACGCTTTAGCACAGCCGTGATTAGGTAGCACACTTGTCAAAAAATGCGGATTGTACTGCGTGGCATCTTGACGCAGCGAGTTGTGTAGCGAGAGGAGTGCAGGCGCCACTTTCAATCACTTTGGCTTTAGGTCGTTCTTTAATATCGGTGCCACACAGGTACTTTCTATCGTGATCAAGGCCAATACGGATACATTCTTTTACTGCGGTCGAGAATCGCCGCTGCTGCATAGTCCAACATTCCGGATTAAGTTGGTTGAGCTCCCTTAGTGTGACAGCACGAAATGTAATATGTACTTGCATGCAGACCGTCAACAGGTAGAAGACGCTGTGCCAGGCCCCGTGGTCTTGAGATATTGGTCTCTTTTCTCACGTAAGAAATAAATAAGTCCAACTGAATTGAACTGCAATGAACTGAAGCGTTTCTCTAGGCAACCACTTCCGTTTAGAGCCTAGTGCTGACGCTATCACCTTCGTGTCCGGACGGGATGATCGCGAAGAAATGCAATGTTGGATCTACGCTAGCAGCAATCACTTCAGTTAGCCGGTACCCAGTGACCGCAGTTCCTTGCTCCTATTTTTCTCTTTATTTCTCTTGACAACTGCACCTATCAGAGACGGTAGCACGTTTTCTATACCAGCCACTAAGTGAGCCATGCCGCTATGTAATTGTTGGATGACTTCGCCACCTCACTTAGGCGTTGAAGCTTGCCGAGATATCTGTACATATATGTCTTTCCGGACATTGTCATCCAGTGGAAAACTGTTTACTGCATCTTTTTGTTAATTTCGCTGTCATGGAACTCTGTCTTTCTTTTGTGTTTCTCAGCGAGATCTCCTAATAGTTCTCCAGATGACCAACCCCGCTGCCTAGTGGCAGAAAAGCACCTACTAAGGTTTCAAAAATCGAAACTGCTGAAGACGTAAAAAGGTATGCTGAAGCAACCTCAATAATATCACACGCTCGGACAATGCTCTCACCTATAGCATAATAAAAACATGCCAGACATTCGTTCTGCTCCTGAGTGAGGGAGCACTTGATCAACAGAAAAAGCCTAAACTTACAAACACCGACATGTGATTTTAAGTCTGCCTGCTATGGTGCACACATGAACAAGACGAGTTTGGAAAGGCATCGTCTACTCTGTGGTAATGCTACGATGCACGATATTGACGCCATAACCTGCTGTCGCATCAACGTAAGCGCATCCTATATTTGAAAAAAATGACGCGCACTTTATTTTTGCTGCAACTCATACTTTCTTGCAGCAGTAACCTTGCTGCTTTCTCAAAATATTGCTTTTAAGATTAACATTCGCCTAAGTATACGCGAAATCCACGAAATTAGAAAAAATACAGCTGAAAGTCAGTATAGGAATCCAAGGGACACACAACTGTCCTCATGATGTTTTTTTGAGCCAACCACAGCCTGCACAATACCGGGCCATGCCGGAATGCGCCAAACTAAATGGACAGCAAGACACACATAAGGAAAAAATACTGTTTGTAACTTTTCATGTCAACCTCATGGCGCAAGACATTCGCAGCGGCTTTCCAGTCGCTATGTGAAGCAATTAATGGTAAACCAGCGACGGAAAACGCAACTAAATGCACTAAAAGAAGAGACACAAGGGACGTGACGAGCCACAGAAAGAAGCCAAGACTAGTCCCAACAGTGGCCGTGGGGCACTCAAGACAACGCATTTACTCAAGGCTTTCACCAGCCCATTATCTCGGCCTCGTGGTTTTCCTGATGTCTGCAGACAAGCAAATAAAGAACGAACTCCTCTCACAATTCTCTTTCCGTGCTCCTGCTCCTGAGCGCAAGCATGGATGACCGCCTAATGCAGCTTGCAGTGTCTAGAACTCTCGTGTTGTGTTCTTCGGTAGCGTTATACCGCTCTGTGTGCAGAGTTTCTTTGTGTTTAGGTTTCAGCGGGAGCTCCTTTTTGCCCATTCTGAACCTGAATGTTGTGGCCATGGTTGCAAAAGTCCCGTGGAAGTCAGCTTCTTCAAAGGTGGCACACAAGCACATTGCTAATAAATTTGCACCTTACAGCGCACCATAATGTCGCTGCAAGCCAACCATATGTCTATAAAGCTTGACGCACTCTTTTGATTCGTGTTCCCAGCTTGACGCCATTGATATTTTATGTTTGCAGGAGCTTCGTAACGGGCTACGATGAATCGAAAATCTCGAATGAGTGTAACATCACTTCGCGTTTACAAAGCCAGTCCGTGCTACTTCATCGATTTATCTCCGAAATCTGTATCATTCCTGGAGCAGCGGTGCTCATAGGAAAACGCTTTAACATTTGACGAAATGACCACTCCTGACGTATATCTGTACGTGGTAAAATTGACGCCGCCGATGCACACCCGCATCAAATCGGTCAAAAGTGCGCTAAATCTCTTGGCTTGTTCTCGAAAGACTCTTCAAGCTACGGATCCAATTTTAGTTGAGTTAGAAAGTATAACGCTGGGTAGAAATCGAAACACACATGGACAGTTGACGTCGAGCTGTCGTGCTCCCGATATATCGAAAAACAATAGGATGACAGAGGTCATCAATGTCCAAATCAATACCGAGCTTCTTGAGGATGTCGTCTGGCCAAAGCGATAAAGAAGATACGAGTCGCCAGTTGTTTCTCGGTTATCGAGAAGGCAGTACGTTGAGCGTGAACGAAATTTCGAGAGTTCATGGCCATTTTGTTTTCGCGCCTCGTCCAACATGGCTGATGATTCCTTGTTTTTCTGCATGACATGCGATGCGAATGCGCTGGAGAGTTATCCTACAGCCAAAAATTGGGAACTCATAATGCTATAAAACACTAAGAATCATTTGCAGGTTCATCAAGATGGCAGACGGATGTGGCACGATACGCAATATTTGCACGACAAAAAGCTGCCGGCTTCTGTCAACATCCAGCACAGGTATTGTCTATTTAGCGGAATACTATGTCGGGCTAGTTGGTGCATAGCTTCATTCATTATGGGCTTTAAGGTGCCAAAACCACTTTCTGATCATGAGGCACGCCGTAGTGGGGGACTCCGGAAATTTTGACCACCTGGGCTTCTTTACCGTGCACCTAAATCTAAGTACACGGGTGTTTTCGCATTTCGCTCCCATCGATATGCGGCCGCCACGGCCGGGATTCGGTCCCACGACCTCGCGCTCAGCAGCCCAACACCATAGCCACTGAGCGACCACGGCGGGTGATGGTGCATAGCTTAAGGCGCAAGGTTAAAATGGACAGAAAAAGAATTCGGTGGCCATGTAGTTGCGAGCATTCTAGTTTTTCTTTTTCTTCTTCATCTGTATATATTCGTCATCATAACCAGCATCACCAGCTTGAGCATGTGACCTTCCGAATAAAGCGTTGAGGTTTAAGAACTGTCTCAAAGCATTTTTTCTTTATTTTGTGCCATAAGACAAACTATAAAGGATCTGTCTTCAAATAAATATAAAAATTGTGACCATCTAATAGTGTGTTCATCCTTGTAAAATAAAAGCATAAAGTTTTGTGTAGTATGGTGGCGAACTACACCCTAATAGAAAATGCTGCCCCTATGCTCTGTTGGCTCAAGTTCATTTGCGGGGAGCACAAACTCACTTGCAACTTGAACCTGAGTTTAAAATCTGCAGCTTCTCTAAAGACCCGCAACGCACATTAAGATATTGTGAGGTAGCACAAATAGGGCCATAAGTATCATGCTAGACTTCATCTCACGAGTTTGTTTTTGAAGTACGTGCCTTATTCGAAGCACAACAGATGTCTGTTTCTTGATTGCGCCGACATTCCATTCCATTCCTGTATCGCGGCATTGTTTCAACCTGACGGGCGGCTAATTGGATTTGTTTCACGAACACCCAGCTCACGTTTTCGAATACGGAACCCTAACATGGCTGGCGGAAATTGTAGTTTATCCTCCTGTGTGTACGTAATGAAAGAATGGAAGGTGGCCCGTTGTTCTTCATTGTTGTTTTTCTCCTTCCGAGCGCTCAAAAGAAAGAAAGAACGAGAAGGCCGCACGGAAACAAGAATATTCGCTCGATGATTCCCCGCACGTACCTCATTGTCCTTTTACCATATAATCCTTTGTTTGAACATTGCCGCTGTTTCCCAAAGGAAAGCCTGATTCTAACGCGGAAAGAAATGCGGAAGTTTTTCCAGAACTGCTCTCTTTTCAAGGAGCTCGGATAGCAGTACATGGTCACATACGTGCTCTGGAGGTTGAAATGCCATAGCCTCGAGAGAATGCTCGAACGTCGGTATTGTAACTTTCCAATTCAGAGCCAATTCCTTTCCAATTCAATTTGAAGAGCAGCCACTTCGACTTCGCCCCCAAATTAGACTAGTCAGCGTCACTGTGTAGCAGCTAACGTACTCTTGTATCGTGCCTGACTTGGTTCGACCGGTGCGACTTTTCTTCTTTTGAGCGGCGGTTCTGCAAAGAGCGGCTTCACTTGCAGCATTCCACGAACAAAGCCTGAAATGTGATGAATACAGGGAGCCTGTGCCATGCTTGCCGCTTGTTTCGGCGAGAGGTGAGTGCCCTACTTAGTTGATGTTGACGTTTTAAGTTCTTTATACCTGTGTCAGAGCGTTTGCAGTGGCATCCAGTCCTGCAGCTCTACCACGTAGCCGCGTTAGAGGTTGGTGTCAGGTGCTGGTTTGGTTTGAGGCGATGACTTTAATACTAACAAGCGGCTCATTGTTTCGTGATGCGCACGCGTCGACGTGTAAACCGAATGGGCGATTTCGCCCACAGTGCGAAGAATTAAACCCGAAAGTAAGCTTTAGAGTTTCGCTTGAACTCCTCGGACCATGTTATAACTATATTCGGGTGCTATATGTTGGCACGACGCAGCATGCAAGGAAATTGCTGCCGAGCAGAAGGGACAGCGACCTGGTTGCTTCGAGGCATCCGCAACGCTCGAGTTATGAATGACGCCAGTGGCGTTGCACATGCCGCATCTCAGTGGTGAAAGTTATGAAACCAACGGTAACCTATTAAGTTTAGTCCGCGCCCAGTGAAATATTCTACTAGTGTCACACTTACGCTTCTGATCGCGATCGGGGCCGATCCTGGTGAAATTTTTCCATCGCGATGTTGAATGGTAGCTGCTACACTGTCCAACGATCCGGATCGAGTTACTACCATCTGCTGATCGTCAGCAACTCTCACACCTGCATAATGTATTGGCTACAAATTCACATTTTCCATATATGGTTAACTTTGGACGGTATTTCTATTTCAATTTTACAGCTTACTCTTGCTGGTAAAACAATCTTTAGGTGTTTTATATTGAGCTTCTTTCACTTCTTGTTTATAGCGTTTTCAGAATACTGGGCTAGAGGGCGCACACGTCAGCCTGCGATCCCCATCAAGGGGCGTGATCGCGATCGCCCAGATCTGGAAATTCGCATGATCCTGATCGCAAATGACCGCGTAGCGACACCCGATGCAAATCAAGCTCGATTCGGATCGGCCCCGATTGCGATCAGAAGTGTAAGTATGACACCGGTATAACCTTAGCTTGACGTTTACTGCTCTGACCCGAGTATATGCACACATCAGCTCAGCACAAAAGCTAGTGTGCGTACAGTGCGCGTGCGCACAACGCCGATTCCCGCATCAGAAGGCAGGACGCTGCCCTTGCTCTCCCAGTGAAGCGATTCAGCGTCTACAGTGTTGACGGTGCGTTCTCTTTCCTTGGTTATTTTAGGAGCAAAACGCAAACCGCCATTCTGTAGAGACCCTAACCCTCCGCTTGCGAGCCACGCATGCGCTGTCAGCGGGAGAGCACCACAACAGCACCGGAGTTGGCGGCGTCGATGGCAGAAATGCGTTTCAAGCATCCGTAAATTTGCTATTGCTATAATACCAAACTTTCACGGCGGCAATTGAAAGTATTGAAAGCTGTATATATATTATACGCATGGCAAGGTGTATTTGAATTGGCTCACTTTCTTTTGATGTTGCAGCTGTTTTCAGTCATGAAGAACAAACTTACGCGTTCTGGCTTAGAAATATGCAGACGCGCGAAAGAAATTTCCTTTAATTATTCTGCCCTTCACCGCCCTTCTTTAGAAAGTTATCAGTTGTTGACATTTTTTCCCGTGAAGCGGTGCTGTCACATTCCCCCATAGGATACATGAAAATGAGTTAGTATGCACAAATATCCATAGCATACTGTTTCACGTGTGTTAGTAGTGACCGCTAGAACGGGCCGAGCGGTTACCCTTAAAGGAATTCGACAATACACTAGGGGAATCGGTGTACAAAAGCCCAATTGCAATAAACCAAGCGGCGGTAAAAGCTCGGTAACACCACTTCATTCATTCATTCATTCATTTTATCTTATTTGCCTGTGTCGAAAGGATGGACGGAACTAAAGGTCACGACAACGACTTGGGAAAAGTCCCATTTCCCTCGTGCATGGCAATACAGCAGTCGTGTAGAAACAACGTCGTTCATCGATAAAAAAACACTTGGAACACTTATCGCAATCCATATTCATACGAAAATGTTGTTTTACATTGCACAGGCAAACAGAAAACAGCAAAAACAAAGTTGTCCATGCGAATATTACAGCAAGAAAGACACTTCTATTCTAAGGACAGCCTGTCCCAACACAAACACATATTGGGTATAGTAGTAGTGAGAAGAGAATGAAAACCCTTTTTGAATAGCTCGATTATTAGCGCAGGCATTGCTTAAAGAGACGCTAAAGTGAAAAATGATTTCTTCTGCATCAGTAAATACCGTTCTACAACACTAAAAACACCACTCTTACAACAATAAAACGTTTGGTAAGCCAGAAAAAGCGCAAGAACGAAATGCGGGTGGCGACGCCTACTTAAGTTCCTGCACCTGGGGGCTGTGACGTCTTGGATTTTGATGGCATCTTGTAGGGCCTACTAAATATATATAGCGGTACACATTGACTACATTGTGTTCTCAAGGAACCAAATATTAAACATGGCAAGTATCGGGAATCTTTATTCAGCCTACACGACCCAAATGCGAAAACATACTTTGGAATTCCTGACGTCACGCTGACGTACCGGCGTTAGGCTTTCGGCGCGAAATTCAAGTACTGATACTTGGACCTTCATTTTCTCATATAATAATCAAACTATTTTTTTTTCAAATGACTGCCTGCAGGGTTCAAAAACAATGCTTCATTAGTCTAAACTGATTTAGTGTTTCGCTTTAGTGTCCCTTTAACGTAATGATTATGTACAGCCATGTGCCCAGCGCATGAGCACAGCCCACGGTTCATCGAACCTCGTATACCTACGGGGGCCGTCACAAGGCTTTCGCAGACGCAATCGCGGAGTCTAAATGAATACACAAGAATAGTCGCGAGCAACATAATCTCTCTTCTATATAGGTGACTCCGAAGGAGAAATGCTCAGAAGGGATTGGAAAAGATGCGTTGCCGGGCCGTGTCAGTCAATGAGGCAATCACTCTGCTCAAATCGCTTGGATTCTGAAACATCGATTAGCAATCACCTAACTGAAGACATGCTTTCGTGCTTCGCTATGACTGGTACCCATGGAGCGGAAGTACGTGCTTTTTCTGGGTAATCTATGCTTCTTTTATCACTTCCAAGGACCTGGAGTGCTATCTCCAGGCTGGTCTTCATGCTATGGCGACAGTACTCGAGATTTCTTGCTCACATCAAGACACCTTCCGCATCCCTGCTGCAGTCAATCGACTTTCTGCGAGAGCAGGACTCGTCGATACAAATTTTTCAACGTGTCCATGAGGTTATTGTCTTTCGTGACAAAAGAAGGCTACCTAGCTAACGTCTCAGAGAGACAAGAGGTGCCATGGACGCCCGTGTGTACACAACGGCTGGCTCTGTCTGCAAGCTCTTGGGCACCGTTAGTACCTCGTTCATATAGTCCGGATAGGGGAGGCCATGGCACTGTTTATGGAAGCCGCCGGGTGTCGCGTCCCTGTTCAAACACGACAAACAGGGCTTCGGCTATCGGCCGGACCCATCGGAGCACAGCCGCGCAGCTGGCTGTACGCATATCTATGCGGACGTGGTTACGGACACCGAGAGGCGTGAACAGACGACGCTGTCCTTGCGTTCATTCCATGGAAGCACGTGCCCCGTGGTTATTAGGAAATCCCCGTAGGCGCCGTTGCCATCCATCAGCCTAATTGCGTAGCTTTTATGGCTATCCGCGAACTAGGTTATTTGCGGATACACGTACTAACTGTGTGTGCAGAGGGACAATGACGTGAGGAGAGGGTGACCGCATACCATAAATAAAGCGTAATGAGTCCACCGCATTAAACTGCATGCTTGGAAGCAATGACTTTTTATACCTAACACTTTGTTCTTTTGTACTGCGGCCGTCTACGATATCTCCCGAAACAGAGGTTTGCTTAGCCGCACCGTCGTCATACACATCTATTATAAACACGGAGGCAACGGAGGCAGCTAAGGCAAGCAATGGACGCGGCATCACGTGATCAAACAAGGCAGAATCCACGGGGTATCCGCGAAACAGGTCAATATATATATGTATTCATCTTCAAGAACAGCTGTTTATTGTGTCGACGTTTTGGCCGGACACCTACTCTTCTCAAGAGAGACAACAAAATACGTTGCGCCTGTTTTCATAACACTTTCCACACGTCAAAAAATGTGTGAGTGTGAGACGGAGTAAATACGCAGATCTATTCCAATATCCTTTGAAGAGCTTGTGAAGGAAGGGCTTACTTTAAAGAGTTCGCGATTATAGGTTCGGCTAAGCGGGCAGACGCAGCACCAGAAGCGGTTCCAGGTGAAAACGTGAACAGGGTCAGTGAACTTGGTGCCATTTGTCTACTGCGGTGGATCCCTGTTCCTACCTACAGGGGCACCCGTGAGGATGGTGTGACGACCGTAAGCCGACTCCAGTTGATGCCGCAGCGCGCTACTTTTTGGCTCGTTTCCACCGTCATGGGCTTCGTTTCCGTAGCCATGAGAAATGGTTCTGAAGGAGCAAGCAAGGGAAGGAGGTGACGCACCCACATAAGTGAAATCATTGTTCAAAACATGCCCGCAAGTAGACTGCAAGAACGGATTCCTCCAAGTGACGTATTCTTCAAAGATAAACATAAAAATGAAGGTGAAGAATAGGAGTAAAAACGTTGATGGAAAAAAAGTGTTGGAAATAAGAACATCAACCTTTTATAGACGTGTGTTGCCTGGAGGCTGCATACCACTAAATGTTTTTTCTTCTTGCCAAGTTTCAGTATGTACAAAGTATCTGGCCAAACGTCTTCAGCCAACATTTAATGCCATGCAGCAAGCCTCATTTGTTGCTTCGGAGCAGAAACACGGCATGAAGTTCGGCATGTGACTCGCTTTCTTCTGAAAGCACTGTCAGAGCAGATAGACCAATGTCGGACCTCCGGTTGTAGTGGTGTCACACACGTGATGCAAAGCAAACGAAATGTACACCCGTGGTTCACATATGATGAGAGCTGCTTTCACAAATTCCAAATGAAGCCTTAGGTGGACTAAGGCGAAGCCCATTTCCTGTTTCCTGCCTGAGGTTTTCCCGCTGTGCTGAAAAAAAATTCTGCGAAATATGTTTCTTTTTGTTCATATGCTTATTATTTATGTGTTTCCCACATTGACATAGAAAATAAAGCTTTTTTTTTCTGGGTATTTATACGTCTCGTCCTTATCGGGTTCAGAAGATTTACCAAACTTAGGCAAGCAGTGAGTGATATAGGAAGGGAAAGAGAAAAGCAGAAGGCAGGGAGGTTAACCAGAATAACGTCCGGTTGGCTACCCTACACCGGGGGAATGGGAAAGGAGAAGACAATGATGTCAGGGAGAGAGAGGAGGGAAGAAAGAAGCAAATTAGCGGTGAGTTGTATAACCATATAACAGCAAGATATATTATGATTACGGAAAGAATTTGTCTGTGCAGGTTGGCCGAGCACGCTGTGCAGAGTACGGAAAACGAACAGAGCTTCAGAGCGTGGCATGTATGCATAAACCAATTATAGAAGCAATAGTTGGTAGGTAGGGTAGTTGGTCGTTGGAAAAATGTACCCGTGGAACAGGAGTTTTGTCGAAAAGCGAAACAAGGGGGCGGGAAGTGTTTAGGTAAAGGCGCATTCACCTGCGATGGAGATCAATGTCGAGAAGGCACCAGAGTTTTTTTGTATTCTATTTTTATTTTGTTCAAATTGCAAATGAAATAAAATTCACGTTGTTCGCGTTCTCCGGTATCGCGAAAATGGCTTTCCAGTAATGTAACTTTGATAGCGCCAGAGCTGTGATTTTCCGATGTAAAACGTTTAGAAAGGGGAAGGCAAATCACGCACTCGTTATGCTAAGCCCTTCCTAGACACTTTTGAATGGCTGTGGCCTAAATCATTGCTTTACTCTCTCTTTCTCTCCCTAACTTTCTTTTTTGCCTGTGGAAATTGGCATAAAACAGACTCTGTACATTCCTTTCTGTGTCTTGAGAAAGGCTGATATCCGGCCGAAACGTGCACATAAACAGTTTTTCTTTAAACAGTGCATCAAGGTTTCGTATATATATATATACAGCATTTAGAGTGTACTGATTGTAACATTTTCTACAGTGATGACTAAGTTTGGCATACATATTGACAACAATAACATGGATAAGGGAGTGCCAAACGCACCATTAGATACAACCTTTACTGCGAAAGCACTACTTGGCACATTTGGCGTTGTGCCGGTGTCCGGCGGTGGTGGTAAGTTTAATGGTAGGAACGCTAAGATGTCATTAGAGTATGTAAGAGATCGATGTAGAGTATAGAAAAATGTCATAACGCACGGAAGCCGGTTATGTTGACATATCCAGGTACAATAAACCAAGAGATTAAAAAAAAAGCAAGCGTTTGTCCGTAGGTGGATTCGAGCCCAGGCCACACCTAGGAAGCTTTTCAGCGAAAGCTACAGGCGTTATCTCTACTCCACACCAGAAGGTGTTATCGTCGAGACGAAGGAGTGCCTAGTTCGGACGGCGCGCCTAGCGGTTTGTGACGTCGTGGGAGAGGGCTCACTACTTGTACATAAAAGGATGCGGGCGTTGGCTTGTCTCCATTGCGTGTTGGAAAACAGATCAAGGAGCATCTACCTCGGTGGCGCCTGAGATTCCACGTGGTCGACCGCGAAAGTACGCCTCGGAAGAAGCACGGGCCCAGCGCGACACGGCTCACCGTGCAATGTAATTGTAACGCAGACACATTTCTAAAGTATGTATCTACCTATTTTACGGACCATAAGATTATGATCGTTGGCGTTGAACCTCCACTACCATCAAGGACACGGTCACCTCGTTTGTCAATGGAGTAAATAAAGAAGAGAATGTGATGGTGCGTTTCTATTAAAATATCGGGGAGTCCACAACACTTCCGGGGGCTACCGCGAAAGCACTAAAGTGAACACACCGGAGGACTACATGGGGGACTACATGGTGTACTACTTTGGAAAGTAACATTAGGAAATAAAAGTGAATTATAATAGTTTCCCAATGAAGTCCCCCATGTAGTCCCCCAATGTGTTCCCTTTAGTGCTTTCGCAGTAGCCCACAGAAGTGTTGCAGTTTCCCCAATTTTTTCCTGCAACTACCTGGTCATACAAGTGCGACACTGATGACACTGTACCAAGTGAAGGAAATTAAGGAACGTTTAAATGGGAGTACGCACAGTAGGTTGAAGTGCGGTACGCTATGTTGAACAGGCTGTTTCTGTCTTTGCCATGTAGTAGCAGCGTCAATCATTGTCACAAGAACGAAAGACAAAGAGCACCGCTGCTCTTCATCTGAGGAATAAGAAAAAAAAACGATACGACAACAAAACGAAAAGACCCGCAAACAAAACGTGACCCAAATCTCTGCAGCTAGCACCTTAGAACGAAGGCATATTTCAGTTAAATATGCCCCGAGTAAAATAGAACGGTTGGTATGTATTCCCCTGAGTCCTTAGGTCAATTATGACCGCTCGATACAGACACACTGTCAGCCTAAGTAGGACTGCTTATTTATGCCAAGAAATTAATCAAGTCAAGTGCGCATCGATTCGAAAGCTGACTCCGAAAAAGAAAAATTAAGCCATTAATGAGTACAAATGCAGCTTGTTTCCCTGTTCTTCTTTAAGTGATGGTATTCATTTCATAATTAAATGCAAGCCCCTATACACGTAGATAAAGTGAGAAGCTAAGCTGTAGAATATGGGTAAAAGCAATTGCATTCACGGGCGATGGAGAAACGCAAGATTGCATAGGAATAAATGTATCCGTTTGTGAAAAAAAATTAATAGATCAACGCAGAAGAACTGGGTAATCGTTGAATAAGTACTTCGTGGGCGCTCACTTGGTGAATTGCTTGAGGGCTTGGATTTCTGTTTGGCAGAGACGCAGACGATACTCGCTTTCATTAATATGAGCCAGGCGTAAACCATGCTCAGCCAATTGCGGTCAAAATCATAAATAATCATTCACTCAGGCAAAAACTACGAATGGGGAGTTGCTACAGGATAAGCGAAAATCAATTCAGAAGCGGCGCTAATGTAGTTCGGGAAATGATGTTTTTATTGCTGCATCGATCGTATTGCTCTAAAGCTTATGATCTTGCCGAAGATTATGATAATGCGGGTAGCTCTCACAAGCGCCTTGCTTGTAGCTGGAGCCAACTGCCTCCCTTACGTTTTACAAACATCTTTTTGTTTTTCGTATTCAAATACTCTCTCACATTTTCAGTTTGTTAAATTTTAATAGGAACTCTTTCGCGGGAGCTTCTCATATAGCATACGCTGTCAATATCTGATGTTTTACATACCAAAAAAATTGTTTTTATCATTTCCTGTTATGTGTTATTTTAATGTTTCCATTTGTTTGAAGAAAGAAAGCGTAAAATTGGTGAAGAAGAAACAGGCCATCCTAGAGGCAGTATGGGTAAAAGCAGACCAATTCAGGTTGACGCTTGCAAACAAATATGCAGCCTTAGAACAGAGAGATAAAGATGACATAGAGGCGATGAATGAAACCGTAACTAGGCTGGCTTCCAAAGCAGCAACTGAAGTGGGAGGTAAGGCACAAAGGCAACCAGTAGGTAAGCTCTCCAAAGTAACAAAGGACCTAATGAAGAAACGACAAATAATGAAAGTGTCCAACTGAAGAGATCAGACAGAATTCGTGGAACTGTCAGAACTTATCAACAAGGAAAAAATAAGAGATAGTCGAAATTATAACCTAAGAAAGACTGAGGAAGCAGTAAAAAAATGGACACTGCCTGAAATCAGTGATACGGAAACTCGGCACGTGACCAACCAATATGTATGCACTGAAAGATGAACATGGGTAATATCATCAGCAGTCTCGAAGATATAGTAAGAGCAGCAGAAGCATTCTGTACTGACATGTACAGTACCCAAAGCAGACCCGGTACCACCATCGAAGTAGTAATGAACAGGTTACAGAGATTCCTTCTATACCTAGCGATGAAGTTAGAAGGGCCTTGCAAAAAATGAAACGGGGAAAACTGACAGGAGAAGATGAACTACCAGTTGATTAAATTATAGCTGGAGCCAACATAATGCTTGAAAAACTAGCGCTCTTTAAACGAACTATCTACTTAAAGGGTCCCAGAGAACTGAAAGAGTGCCAACATTATACTAATTCCCAAAAAGGGAGACGTTAAAGAATTGAAAAATTATAGGCCCATTAACTTACTTCCAGTATTATAAAAAAATATTCACCAAGATAATTTCCAATAGAATAAGGGCAACACGGGACTTTAGTCAACCAAGGGAACAGGCAGGTATCAGGAAGGGATACTCTACAATGGATCCAACCATCTCATTAATCAGGTAATTGAGAAATCCGCAGAGTACAATCAGCTTCTCTGTATGGTTATCTATGGTAATCTATGGTTTTCAAAGATTACGAAAAGGCATTTGACTCAGTAGAGATACCAGCAGTCATAGAGGCGTTACGTAATCAAGGAGTACAGGACGCTTACGTAACTATCATGGAAAGTATCTACAGAAATTGCACAGCTACCTAAATTATCCACTAGAAAAGGGGGAAGATACCTATAAAGAAAGGGGTCAGACAAGGAGACACAATCTCTCCAGTGGTATTCACTGCGTGCTTGGAAGGAGTATTCAAGCTACTAAACTGGGAAGGCTTAGGAATAAGGATCAACGGCGAATATCTCTGCAACCTTTGATTTGTAGATGATATTGTCCTGTTCAACAATACTGCTGGGCCTAGTTACAACAAATGATTGAGGACCGTATCAGAGAGGGTATAAAAGTGGGGTTGAAGATTATTATACAGAAGAGAAACAATCATGACTAGCTGGGCAAGGGAACAAGATTTCAGGATCACCAGTCAGCCTGTAGAGTCTGTAAAGGAGTACGTTTACCTCAGTCAATTGCTCACAGGGGACCCTGATCATGAGGAGGTAATTTGCTGAGGAATAAAAATGGGTTGGAGCCAATGCGGCAGACATCGTCAGATCCTGACTAGAAACTTACGATTATCATTAAAAGGAAAGGTGTACAATCAATGTATTCTACCGGTGCTGACATATGGGGCAGAAACTTGGAGATTGACAAAGAAGCTCGAAAACTACTTAAGGACCGCGCAAGGAGCGTTGGAACAACGAATGCTAGGCGTAATGTTAAGAGACAGGAAGAGAGCGGTGTGTATGAGAGAACGAGCAGGGAAAGCTGATATTCTAATTCACCTTAAGAGAAAGAAATGGAGCTGGGCAGTTCATCTAATGTGTAGGTGAGATAACCGGTGGACCATTAGGGTTACAGAACGGGTGCCAAGAGAAGGGAAGCACAGTCGAGGATGGCAGACGACTAGGTGGGGTGATGAAATTAAGAAATTTGCAGGCGCTAGCTGGAATCGGTTGGCGCAGGACAGGGGTAATTGCAGATCGCCTTCGTCCTGCAGTGGACATAAAATAGGCTGATGATGTTGATGATATTTCATCGCACGGTTTTGTCTCCTTTTATTTTGCTGCAACGGCACCGCGCATACAAATAGTCAATTTATTTCTGCCATCAAAAATCAGCCAGCCTGTCTCGTGTTACTGACCACCATACGAGAGAAGTATACCTGTAAAACTTGACTGTAACTTTAGAATAGGCTAAAAAGGATGAAGGCGAAAGCCTCCGAGCACGAGACATTCATTAAATTACCTGATATTTTCACTCGCATGTATTACTTCTTATTATTTTCTTTCTCCCACGAAAGATCTAGGGTTGGAGCGCCTTAATTAGCTCTACCCTAATTAACTGTGCCTTAAATACCTCCGCTTTTATAACACCAAAGGTCGTAGATTTGTCTCTCACCAAAGGTGGTTGGTTTGACTGCCTTAATAACTACATTTTATGTAACTGTGCCTTAATAAGTTCGCCCTAATTAGCACCAAATGTCAATAAATCGGCTCCCACCAGCGGTCATTGGTTTTGGTGCCACTTTTTGATACCACACAAGTTTGCTGCTATAACACCGGACATCGCATTTTCCGACCCCTGAGCCACCTAAGGCTTTTGCATTGAAACTTAACTTTGGGTCTCGCTGACGTAAAAAACATTGCTGCGCCTATTCGACATGGCGCTGAACTTGAATCTTGTCATCGGTAGCTACTATATCTTCGCTTGAAATTCACAACATCCATCGTGTAGCTCCCTCCACGTTGCTGTGAGATACCACCTACCGCCAGGCGAGCAGTGCCCCGATTCCCATGCGTGTATAGCAGGTCTGACGTGTGCATCGACCTGTACAACGAGAGGTGGGTTCTCAAGAAGCACCGCTATTTTCAGAAGCTGTCTGCGGGTAACCTTCAAGCTACGAAGAAAACCTCTGGCGCACTACACAGGTACTTATACGCTCGCGTGATTCCAATCTTCCCGGCAGGCTCACTCGCCAATAGGAAGTTGTCCTTCGTGTGGGGGCTGCGCTCACGCCAGCTGTATAGGGCTGCCGCATCACATATGGGCTTTGATGCCCATTCCGCTACAGCGTCATTAATTCAGTGAACATACACACTTCCCAGTTCCCGACAGGGAACGCGGCAAGCCCATCTGCGGCGCACCTACAAACAATCGGTTTCATCAGGGCTACGCTCCTGATTTACAACGTGAGACGCATGGTTAACTTCGCCGGGCCTTGGTAGACTTTATGCATGAAACAAACTTACTTTGTACACGCATGGTGACTTTTGTCTATTATGGCTTAGCGCATCGTTTCAAATAGGAAAAAAAACGCAGATCTCAAGTGCTGTGCGGATCGGTTTAGTTGAAGCTTTCATTAGTGTTTCTGAAGAACAGTTTTTATCTAACTACCACGTGGAAGCACAGATCACGCATCCAAGTTCAGACACTTTCACCGGAAAACTATTAACCTGACATAGCAGTGATTCTCAAACATCACGTGGAGTTGACCTTTAATACCCACGAAAGATCCAACAAGATCCTTTCATAATGGCACAGCCTAGGGTTCATGCTAAGATAGGAAACAACGGTGGCAACAGACACGATTATTTTTATTGTTCACTTGCTTTACACAGTCACGCGAATTAACGAACGATTTTGACGATGACGATATTATTTAAATTTTTTAACGTTTAAGACGGCAGCTTATGGCACAGTAGTTGTCGAATTTAGTATGAGTGAGAAGCTAAGTCGTTGCTAGTCGCATGCAGGGATCTAAGAAAAAAAAAACATTGCCAACACAAGCGGCACGCTTCGTCCAAGATGTTATAGTCTATGCAATATAGTCAATATCGCTGAATAATGGACAGAAGCCAGGGGTGCCATAAGGCAGAGCTGCTCCAAACTATTTCTATCGCATTTCTGCAATCAGCCCTCCACAATTAGGTAAACATTTTTTGGGTAACCCTCACGTCGCCTGTCTCTAACACGACGTCACAAAACCGCGAAAATTCATTTCGTCAAAGTAACGTCAACAGTTGTGTACTTTAAAGATTCGTAATATGCTGAACAACACTTTTTTTTTGTCGAGAGGACTGGATACTGCCCCAGGCCGAAAGGAATAAAGATGACCGCCCACCGATACCTCTGGCACTGAATACTCGGGGCTGCGAGAGAGAATGGATTTATTCGCGTTTAAGAAAAATTTTTGCGTCGTATTATAACATTATCAAACCCTTTCGACAGATATACGTCATCATTCTGCCAACTCTTCTTCTCTGAGGAACCATTTCAGCGACACTTTTAACTTCACGTTGAACGCTGCCACAATTTTGGTCCAGTCACCGTAAATTACGCAAGGGAAAGCGGACCAATCGCAGACACTGAGGCCACCCTTCTAATCCGGATATTTACTTTTCCTGCATTAGCTCGGCCCTATCGCAACCCTCTCCACTTATGCAAGCTCCTTGCCTCTTGTCAGCCAATTAGACAAGAAAAAGCAGTCAGGGTAGACAATGCAATTCACTTGGAACACAAAGGAAACGGATCTCCTATAAACTAGGAGAGCGTTTACGTTGGCCCATCAAACAACGCAGCGGGTCACCGCCCGATGCTTGCGTCGGTGGTTACATAAGTTTAATGTGAGGAGACTGAAATAAAAACAGATCAGAATAATATTAGATTTTGCACCCAGTCTACTGAAATGCATGTATCATTATTGGCCGAGTAGGTGCGATAGGTGCTTCAAACTTCAGCGCTACGTAATGGTGCAACACCCCTCCTTCAAGGCAACCATGCAACTATTGGGTTTAACCACGTGAGTAGTGTACCCAGCATTGTAGTTAAGCTCCCACTAGCATGTGTGTTGAGTTATCACTGCTGACAGATTAACTATAGCAGATCTGTCCCATCGCCTTTGCACGAGTTAAGTACAAGCCACTAACTTTATTTGCTATGGCTTTCTCACTCGGTGTTTGTATGTCAATACATGCGCTGTTGAGAAATTGCAGGGAAAAAAAATGGGACAAGCGACAGCTCTAGGCCACAACTTTAAGGGTTAGCATTTAAACCAGGTACTACAAGAAGCCTGTTGGTGAACTGAGGGGAAATTCGTGAAAACTGTTCTACACTGCTGTGCCAGTGCTGTTAACTCTCTCGACAGCGAAATAAGTGCAACTATGAAAGCGTGGGGTTCTGGCTCATTTCTTTGGGTGCTACCGAATCCGAAGGCACTTTTTAATTTGCGTATACGTCACTGTCAAAACTACGCCTGGCCGCATTTTCTCCAAATATCCAGGCGTTTGTCGAAGAGAAGAAATATCTAAGGATTACTATGACGAAGAATAGTGTGAAAGTGGGCCACGTTCACGTGCCTTTTTCATCAGATGTGGGGCCAACATTGTGGAGGCAGAAAAGAATTACCTTTAAGGTAATGAGAAAAGTGACGCCGGTAACAAATGGCTTTCACTAACTCAGGGCGTCTATGGAAGCGTTACTCTCGATGGTGACCAATATAACATGGTTACCTATTGTTAACATCACAAAATGATAGGAAAAGCTACCACGCAGAGTCATCCGTGCCTCAGCGTATGTATTGGCTTTCGTGATATATTTTTGTTTACTTGCGAACCCAGCACGCACTTCTTTTACAGAAATTACCAGAATCACTGTTGGACCTCTTTCAGGAGTCAGCGCTTTACTCATTTCCAGTTATGCAACAAGAAAGCTTAGGCAGGGATGGCGCAGAGAGTTGTGAGAAAGAGATGAATTAATGCTACAAGTTAATTTCGGATCAACCTTGAGACCTTTTCTGTGGCACTAGGATGCAAACTCAAACCTTTAGAAAGGTCCATTTAATCAGAGCAGATCATAGCGCACATTCGGAGCGAAAACCGCAAAGAAACACTAGGGATTTGAAAGCAGATATATCGGGGTTGCTTTGTAGAAAAGAAGAAACCTGCTTTTGAACCCGTTTGAGCAGCCACGCGCAAACAACTTCGAGTGCAGAAGCGTGCCGTCTTCATTCAAAATGGGACGCATGCGAACTTCGGGGCAATAAGTAACGATGAGCCTTCTCCTTCACTGCTGAAACTACTTGTATGAACAGAGCGACCGTAGACCGAGGTTTGCAGTGTTGAAAAGCACGATGAACGCATTCAACCGTTTTAGCCCCAAAAACCTATTCGTTGAACACGTGATGCAGTTTACTGCTGTTGCTTCTGTCGTAACCTTACACTTACGGAAAGGAGCCTTTTGAAGCAGTTAAAAGATCGAAAGTTGGTTTTCGGTGCCCGTTCTTAGCGTTATATCGTCGACGTCATTGTGGAATGTCTAAAGCACTGCGCCCGTGACGCGTTTACGGCGCTTAATTTGCTTCTGGTGCGCCTAGTGACTAAATGCACAACCTTCGTGATTTGTTTCGGTTACTCACTGGGTGTCGTCGATGGGGCGTTGATTTTGACACCACCTAGTGCATTTTATCGTCAGAACAGCTTGTAGTCCTCAGCGCCACTTTCACCATATGCCGAAAAACACTTCACGAGGGACATCATTGGCGTCACTATAGGTGCAAAACTCATGCTTTCGCGGCAATGTGCAGTTGCGAGACGAAGGGGGTAACTAGTGATTTATCACGCATCATTCCAGTTTGGTGCCCCAGAAAGACGCAGAGTGGCGGTGTGCGCGCATGTATTTTGGAGGGCATGACGGGCAATACTGTCGAGAACGAAGAGTATACATTGTGCCGACAGCGTTTCGGAAGTCTTCGCCAAGATTGTGGTGAGTGCAGTAAAAACCCGCCGCTGACGCATAATTGATTTCAAAGTCGGAGGAATTGCTGAATACAACAATTTCATTTAAAGAGAACAGTTTTCTGTGGCTCTCCTACCCGTTTTTGTGGTGGACTCTGGTGGTTGGTTGGCGGTCATACATTCACCTTCGATACAAAGGCGTCGATGCAAAGGACACGCGTAGTCGCAAGCGACCGAGTTGCGGGGCGTGTTCGTCGCCGAGCGACAACTATTACATCTTTTTCAGACGTATATGAGCTCTCTGGCAAGAGCTTTGAGGCGTGTGAAACTTTAGACGCTGTGATGAGTGCTCCGGAAATATAGTCCTCTTCACACTGAATACAAATAAATCAAATGACATCGAATAGAGTAAGGTGACGGAATGAACTTGGCTTTCTTTGAATTGGTCTGCCGCTGCAAGAAACACAGACCAAACTGTTGTGTTGTTCACGAAAAACTGCAGCAAATTCATAAAGTTTTCATGCATAAATGCTCTTTGCCATCGACTGGTCGCCGTTGCTAACAATATTCCGAGCATCGGCGTTAGGTGACATTTGCGTGTTCAAAGAATTCTGTTGTCAGAGCTTTTTTTTTTTTTTGAACACAGGTATTGTGGCTGAGTTTACAAAGCATATAGTTGTGATTCGCTCTTTCCCATCGGTCAATCGTCTTCGCTAATAATATGTGCAACATCACTATTGGCTATAATTTACACTCATGATGAGTTCTAACATAAGTGCTTTTTGTGAACACAGGTCTTGTTCTTTTACAGGGCTTTACATTGATGAGTGACTTCGCAATTGTCTTTAACTGAGCTTGTATGGGTTTTGGGTACGTCATTCTTTTGTCTGTCAGATTGCCCAAAATTTGTTTTCGTAATTAGTAGGTCGTCGCTTCAACATGACAACGCTTGAACCCGTTCGTGATCGCTACAGAGTAGCAACCTGTATTACAAGAAAGAGAGACAAAATATGTGAGTAGGACAACCTGTTAAAATTAAAATGAAATCTGGGGTTTTACATGACAAAACAAGATTTGAATATGACATGGCACGCCGTAGTGGGAGACTTCGGATTAGTTTGACTACTTGGGACTCATTAACGTATAGCTAAATTTAAGTACACGATTGTTTTAACATATCGCCTTCATCAAACTGTAGCCGCTTCGGCTATGAATCGAACCCGCAACCTCACGTTTAAGAGCGCCACGCCGTAGTCACTAAACAGCCACGTCGGGTGAGGACGTGTAGTCTAAAACAGCTTTCTTCCTATTTGCCTCTATCAGAATAGAACGTTTCTTCTTTGCAATTCGATCGCTGCACAGAGGTAACGAAAGTAAGGGTACCGCGCAATAGAGACGTGACAACAGGAAGCATTGTGCAAGGCAATATCATTACAGCCCTGGGTTGAGTGCTGCTGACGTTGCATCTGCTCAAGAACCGGCTAATGGTTACTCGAAGGGAAGCTGGCGGGGGAAGGGGGAGCATCACATTTGTGGTCAGTCCTGAAAATGCACAGCATCACTGGGTGCCCCGCTCCTGCATCAACGACGATAATGACCTCATTGCTGATCCAAGAATATACCCACCTCGCAGCCTTCTAAGCTTCCGACGCCTTCGCCGTGCCTCGGTGCTGCCTGCCTCGCAGGCATTCTCTGATATGACCTCGGTTCCTGGCATTTTCTTCGTTTTTGTACCAAGCTTCGTTTGGCTCGCATGCAGCCACTTTGTTGCATCCTCGAGGTTCCAGAGTGCACGGATGGAGCCGAACGTAGCGGCACAACTACGATATTAAGCGTCTGTAATGGCTGCCCGGAGGATGTTTTTCAGTGGCATTTTTAGTAGGGCCGCTGCGGCAGATTTACCTCCGATGTTTGCAGAAGTATACAAAGCCTCTGTGGCGAGGCTTATGCCATAGAATGCTTTGCCGAATCGGGGCTAACTCAGTGAACCGTACGAAGGGAAACTTGAGAAGTTCTTGATTTACTGGCGTATGAGAATAGTCGCGTGGAATATCGATGGTATTTATGGACTTGGCGGGTGGTCTGAGCAGTGAAGGAAATAATGAGTACCCCTGCAATATTTTTGTACTTTGTACAGCTTAGTTCCTTTCGTTTATTTACTCTTTCCTCAGTGGTCTCACTCATTTTCTCAGTTCGGTGTTCCGCATTGCGGGACACCCAGGTTTTTACAGCTAGAAAATGAGCGGCTTCCAAAACAAAATTATATATTTAGGTAGTCTCGCAAGATAACTTCAAAGAAGAAATTGTATAGTAATTTAGAGGTAAATGCGAGAGAGATGCGTGAGCATTACGACGCCACTCTTTGAAGTCCCGGATTCATGATGTAAACCGCGTTCACCACCCCATCGCAAACTGTTATTCACAGTTCAGTCAACGCACCTCCTGCATCCTCGAGAACCGAAGAGAGCAATACTCCCATGTATATATATATATATATATATATATATATATATAGGGGGGGGGGTGCTTTTTTCTCCTTTTTCACCACAAATGCTATAGATATAAGTATAGGTGCGGAAAATCTTGCATACAGCAGACAGGTGGATGTGGTAATATTACATTAAGAGAATGCAGCTGTGTCGCAGAAATGCTCCAGTCACCGGGACATGTGGCGGCACACTGCGCACGATGCAGCTGCAACCCTATCTTCAACGTAACCCAGCCTTTGGCTCGCTGAAGCTCTAAAAATGCACGTGAAAAGCTTGGAAGCTCATTTCATGCTAACAGCATGGCTTCTTTGACACACCTTCTTTGACACTGGGATAAACAGATTTTAAATTCAAAGACGAGCTTTACATCAAGCCATACTTGTGGTGTGGAACCAGGGGCGGCTTGCACGAACATTTAGTAAAGAAAATAACAAAGAATTTAAGAACGCGTTCTTAAATGCTCCATAGACAATGACAAGACCACACAAGAACGCGTTCTTGAATTCGTTATTATTTCCTTATTATATGTTCGGGCAAGCCGTGCGTAGGATGTGCGTAGATTGCCTACAATTTCGTCTTTTGCTTCCGGTTTTCTATTTAATGAGTCCCCATATCGCGTATATATCTTACTTGCGCTAGGGAATACAAAGCGGTTGAGAGTTTCCGCACACGTGCGTCAGTCTTTCTTTTTTTTCTTTCTTCCCTTTGTATAACAGTATAGTGCAGTAAACCGAACGATGTCATAGCAGCTAGCCCCAGTCGAAGCCTTATTGATCGCGATCTACTGGATTCGGATGGTACAAAATCACGGCCGGAAGTGGCCTTGTAGAAGTACCCGATTTGAAAAGTGCTCCAAAGTGCCTGACTGAAAGGTGTATAATCTTATCATGGGCTTCAACATCTCAAGGAGGTCTAAGTCGTCGTGTCACGCAATGTGATTGTAAAATCGCCTTTTTTTATTTGTGAGGCGGCTTTCCGCACGAGTTTCCTCGTACTTTTCTTATTCTGACGAATCTCTTGCTTATTTCTCTGCTTTAGTTGTTAACACGCAGCGGTGTCTCATCACATCATGCCACTATCAGCACCTGCGTTCATCCGACGCTCAGTGGTGCCAGCAAGCAGAGGCTGCGAGCCGCACAATCTCCTTTAATAATAGATCTCAGTTACACGCCAGAGCTTTGCGACTGAGTGTGTGGCACGGATAAAAACTTGCCATGCGATAACTTTAAATAAATCGTCATAGGAAAGCGAACAAGGGTGACTTGCTGGACTCTTGCAAGCCGCAGCAGTGGTGCACGCTTGTGTCCTGCTTTCCTTTATTTTTATTTTTTGCACTACCTGGCCCGAAAATATGCATAATTTCACGAGTGGTTTACAGCCCATCGAGTTTTCGGGGCTATTTTAGCATGGAACGGCAGGCTTGTGCGGACAAATGCATGGAAGACACGATCTCGCCGCACGTACTCCCATACACAACACGCCTACACGGCCGCTCTGTTTGGCGAGTTCTTCGCCTGCTCCAGCGAGCGGCGTTGCTCGGCAGCTTCCGTTGCGCCACCTTACCCAGGTTAAATAGTCTGTAACCCAAGCAACGGAAATGTCAGAACTAGCGCGACAGATTCTAAATAAAGGTGTATTCAGTAAAACGGTGTGGCGCTGTATTGCTTGAGTGCTAACCGCACAAACGTCGACAGTCACTGTGAGATGGGTTCTTCCACAACTGCTTTGACCTTCCAAATTGAACGAGTCTCTGGTCAGCCTCTTCAATTCAAGGACGCATCTGGGATATGACCGATTACGCCAGTATGGAGGACTCGAATTCTTGAGCCCCCTCTAATGCTTTTCAACTGCTCGCAATAGTAAGGGAAGTGTACATTTTACGCTCAGTATCTTACACCACGGGGATGCTGTAGCTACCTATTCAAAACGCTACGTCGTACTCAGTATATAAACACCACATGCACTGAGGCACTGCGACAATTATCTTCTGTAATTTCAACGTGAAACTATGGTCGAAATGTAATGTGCACTGCTTTTAGTTTCACTTTCTTCAGCAGGTGTTATTTATTTTATTTTATAATATATTATTTTTGTACGAACATTTACGTTGACTGCAGAGACATTCCTCGCTATTTTTGTTCTGCTGAATCACATAATTGTGAAACATGTCAATTTTTGGTACAGAACATATCGATTTATTCTGTCCGACTAGTACTGATATTTAACAAGTATTTATAACTTACAGAGTAAGGGCTCCGTCAAGCCACATCTCCAAGCTTTTATCCTGCGCCCTATACATCTGTGAATGTCCAAACAAAGTTGATTTTATTGACTTGTGAACAGTCATTTTATATTTTCCAGCATACGAAGTAGCTGGTACCGATCCCCAAAAATACTGGGATCGGTACAAGTAACATCATATGCTAGAAAACATAAAATGGCTGTTCACAAGTTTTATTCTCTTGGTACACACGAAAGCTTTCCCCTGGTTGTACTGATGAGGGGGAGGGGGTGGAGGGCATGGTGCTGTAAGCCAACAGTTTCTACTTCATGTACAGCAATGCAATGCAAGCGCGAACACACGCTACAGGTGCATCGCCGTGCCCCTTCTTTTTGTTAATAAACACAGCGCTAGCATTGGAAAGCATACATAAACAGCGCCTGCCCCCCCCCCCCCCCCACTTTATTTTCTGTAGCAACAGACGACAGAAGGGGAGGAAACTCTGAGAACCATTCCAAGGGTTCCACGTAGAGGCTTTCAAGTTTGTGCTTCGCATCTATCTCAACGTGACGGCACGAACGCAAGATTCCCTTTTATTGTTGGGTGGTGCAGCGTGCTGCGGAACTATTTTTGCGGTCTGCGTGACACCCTTAATCCCAAACATGCAAAAGTGGCTTCTTCTTCGAAAGAACGGCGTCCTTTCAAGCACACACGAAAAAACCATGACAACCGTCTCTGAGGCGGAACGTGGCACGCTGCTGGCATTCGTGACTACCTCCCATAAAATGAGTTGGAATAGGACATGGGCAGCTCTTTCTGTATTGTGGTGTATTCGTAGAACCTGACAAGGCAAACGTCGCTGTGCGGGAACTAAGAACATTGTAAACAGACATACCGTGCACATGCATGCCAGCACACGCATACGCTTGTTTGCGCTATAAACAAATGTGAAAAAAATAAATAAATCTATGAGGGACGCCACTGTTATTTGCGGCGCATTTCCGTTCTTTTTTCCCCTGAGTGCCTTACGTCTGTTTCTGTGTGCGTGCATTTGGGCGCGTGCGCACAGGTGTGTGTGTATGTGTGGTACAAGTTTATGTAAAAGAAATAGAGAAAGCTATGAGGGACGCCAGCCTTTAATCTGCGCCACTTTTCCGTACCTTTTCTTCTCTCTCTGTCTCGCCTCCATCATCCCGGATCAAATGTAATTTTTGCCGCCGGTGCAATATAGCCTATTCGCGCAATGTTAAATGTCCTCTTCAGCGCACACTGCTGTGGAAAATAAAATACAGTGTTCCGCACACAATGGAATAGAAGAGACATCAGGTTTGTTTGATAATACTGTCTCACTTTTGTCAGATGTGGCCCATATCACCCAGACCTGTTTGTTCAATCACGTAGCAGTACAGATAAATAGCAGCGCGCAATAGCGCTTCCGTGAGTCACTAAGTGATGCACTACGTCACACAGCAGTCGTATGTGGCGTCTAGGGGCAATAGCGGCCAAGATGGTGTGTAATAGATAAGGTCTTATCGAGAAAAAGTAGTAATATTCTATACCTTAGGCTGCACTAATACCAGCTATGAACGGTTTACTGGAAATGAATACTCACCTGCAATAATCTTGCAAATTCTGCAAGACAAGCTTGCTGTCTTTTTATGTCTGAATCTCTATCTGCCATCTGTCTTGTAATGTGGTCGCCTAATGGCAATAATAAGCCTTTCAGCATAACTTGTCTTGCAGTTCGGGCTTCTTGATATGGCGTCTTGGAATAATCTAACGCGTAAAGACAGGGACATAGGACGTCACATAGGTACAAGCGCCGTGTCTGCGTGTTTCTCTGCCTTCTTATGCCCTCGTCTGAGATGCACTAAATTGGTATTCGAACTTACAGGGACCCACCGCGGTGGCTTAGTGGCTGTGGTGTAGCGCTGCTAAGCACGAAGTTGCGGGACAAAATCCTGGCCGCGGCGGCCGCATTTCGAAGGCGGCGAAATTCAAGAACGCCCGTACGTGTCCCGAGCACTAGAGGCACGTTAAACATCCCCTCGTGGTAAAAATTTATCCGAGTCCCCCACTAAAGCGTGCCACATAATGACATCGTAGTTTCGTACCTAAAGCCCCAGAATTCAAATCAGGTTGCAGGGAATCCAGATGGTAGGCTTGTGTCCACACAGCACACGTTGTAGATCTGTCTTCATTGTCAATCCATACACTGCGCTAGGATACTATCGCCGAGCTCTTACAAGCGTTTTACTGCGCCATATGTGCCGTAGAATAGTGCCGCGTGGTAAAAATGCTGAACTCAGCTTCGCCATGCAAAACCCACATGGGGCGGATGGCCTGGTCTTTGTAAATACCGTAAGTTGAGTTTTCCTTTGCCTTTATGTAGGGGGCAAAAAGTCAGGTACCAGTTTGTATTGTGCACGCGGCTGATCGTTTCGAGGTTTATGTTAGGGTTCCGTGCGTAACTATTAAGACATAAAATCTATCGTTTTCCTCTCTGTCATCTTTCTAACCCCTATCCCCCATGCCCAGTGTAGGGTAGCAAACCGGAGACTCATATCTGGTTAACCTCCCTGCCTTTCCTCTTCATTCTCTCTCTCTCTCTCTAACGTCAATCGAACACGAGATTTTTCTTCCATTTCATAGCACTAATAATGAGAAATCGCATAGAAGTTGGCCTGTAGAGGCATATCTGCTATTCGTTTTCTATCCAGGATTTTGTTGCAAGATTATCTAGAGCGATATCACCACGATTGTAGTTTGTTAGTGTCATCACTGAGACAGAGCCTTCATGGACACAGGAATCAAAGGAGAAGTTTGGCTTGTTGGAAACTGATTTGTCCTTGCAAAAGGACCCTGAAATTTCCCAACCCAAGCTTCAGCTGTTAAGTGCGGTAGAATGCGAAGCTCGTAACAGCACAGCTCGCCACAGCACAGCTAACAGAAGCAGAGATGAAAGCAACCGGGTCTACGATAGCAGTTTTCTGCAAGCTTTTCGGTTTATCTGTGACCGCAAAACTAAATCGCTAGCAGTCAAACTCTTATACACTCTGCATTCCTCGCACTAACTTTTCTCAGCAGCCGACGAGCCTACAACTTTTCCAGCCACGCGTACAGATAAGAGGCCATGGCGAGGTGGTTGGTCCGTTAATGCAGCTGCGAATGACACCGATTGCAGCAGGTTGGTAAACACGTACGCGATTTGAAAATCCCTCCATTGTTGTCAGAACTCCCCCTGGCTCTGTTAGATAAAACTACAGCGATGTAAGAACTAAAGTCGCGTGGACTATCTGCTCATGACACTCGCGTTTGTGAACGCGCGAGGGATGTATTAGCTGAGGCGCGAGTCGGGAAACTGTGACTTGAGAGAAGCGAAGGTAGGGAGGCAATATTCGCTTACCCGCTATCGCACACAATCACCGTGTGCGATTCCAGGATGGCGACGTAAATCGCTGGGACTAAATTACTGGGTCATAATGAGGTTTCGCTGTCATCCTGTGAGAGATTCAATTCTGCTATTGTTCAGACGACTTCTGGCTAATTTGTTTGGATGACACGTGAGCGCGGACGCCTCGCGAACACGACGGAAAGCTGGGTAACAGCTGTGGTGCACCCCTCCCCCCCCCCCCCTCCGACCATTCGGTTTCTCCCCCCAAGCGACTCACTGTCGCTGTAATTAAACTTCCACAGAAACCATTCACAGAGAGCCAATTTCAAAGCTGTGTGATGGCAGTCTGAGAATTATCTACAAAACTTGACAGTAGTGAGCATCCCCTCGGAAGGAACCTCGCGTCTATGTACTTTCCATACTGACTGGTGGGACGACCACCATCTCCACTTAGAAGCTGGTTCGCTGCTCCATGGCGACGATGACTTCGAAACACGACTGTATTCGAAAGCTTTTAATAAATAAATAACTAAATAAGTAACTAACTAAACAAATAAATAAATAAAATGCACCAAACAATCGGAATTTGTGATTTCAAGAAAGCTTTTCTCTCCAGCGACTCACAGGAACCAAAAGGTCCATAATATGGAAGGCTGATTTGCACTGTGGCTCAGTTTTTCTAATAATTGCAGGTCATATGTTTTATGTAAGACACGCGCACATAAAGCGCTAAAACAATGACATATCTAACCATGTTTCCTCTAAATACTATATTTTCACCTACGTCTTCGGTAAACATTCATGTGAGCAGAAACTATAACTCATGAGTCGTTGCTAAAAAAATATTAACTTCAGTGAACAACTTACGCTTTGAGAAAATCCTCATATAAGAAAAAAAAAACGAAGCAAGAATGCTATTGTGCCAGTTCAAAAGAACACTCGAAATCAATTCTTGCGTTTCACGTGCCAAAAGCACGATTTGATTGTGAGGCGCGCCGTAATGGGGGACCCCGGATTACTTTTTTACCACCAGATGATCTCTGACGTGCTCCTAATGCACGGGACATGGGCAGTAAAGAAAGATTTGGTGCCACACTTTTTCGTAGCCATGTGGTACAGCCTCTTTTAGAGTGCTTGTTGAATAGATCGATCTATCTATCGATTGATTGATTGATTGATTGATCAATCAATCAATCAGTCAATCAATCAATCAATCAATCAATCAATCAATCAATCAATCAATCAATCAATCAATCAATGAATACAACCCTCTAGCTCCTATGCGCATCTTATTTTAGATCCCGGCTGCCTTGGCCATCTTCTATAACCACAATGGTTATGCATATAGAATTACATGTTAATGGGCTAAAGACGGGAAATGCGGGAGATGGAAATTCAAGATGATGAGCAAAACGTGAACAAGGTGAATGCAGGAGCCAACGTTTCCACAAGTGGACTTGTCTTCTTCAAGGCGACGTATGCTTTCCTTGCCACAGTATCTATAGGTGGGGTTCTTCTAAAGGGGAGAGGGTGCGAGGCGGGAGGACGCGGAAACGAGGGAAAATGTGTTAGCGTGTCGAATTGAGAGTAAAGGAACGCTGTGTACAAGGTCAAAGCCAGGGCACCTCCCCTCCCCCCACCCCGGTCTGTCAACACACGCGCATTAGCCGGCGTGTCAAGGGCGTCTGACCCGCCGGCTGAAAAAAAGAAAAAAAAAAGGAAAGGAAAGGAAAGGAAAAAAAAAAGGGGGGGGGATACGTCAAGAAATCAAACTAAGCTTTGTTGCCTATAGCTCCAGGTCTCACGACATGTAGCTGCAGTATGTAGCACTTGCATATTGAATATAGCTGGACCTGGTTAACTTTTCGATTTCTCTCGTCAGGTGGTCAGCCATTTCTGTGAGTGCTTACGTGTTCCAGGACAAAGGTTTACCCCCATTGGCAGCGTAACGCTAGGCAATATGACCTTATGTGACAGGTGCTTATTCATTTGTTGCATAAGGTCGAAAACGAGTGTACTTGCACTCTGTTCGTTTATCGTAACACGCCCATCACGGTCGCCGAAATGAGCAGCGATTTATTAGTTTAAGAAAAAATAAAGACAGCGTTGTGCATTTTTGCGACAGAGCAAACTATAAGTTGCAAGACGGAAAAACCAAACGAATACTTATTAGATAAAAATATTATACAGGTAAATGGGGCATTTGGTGGCCGTCGTATAGCTCACGGAACAGTGTATTTAATGAAAATAGGCATTGAATTCAGTTCTAAACACTAACATGGCAAAGAAAATTGAGCTGGCAAAGCAGGGAAGTAACCTGGCTCTTGACAGGTAAAACCTAGTGTAGACAAAATATACTTTAAGAGACAAATAAACAAAGACGGTAGTGAAAACGTAAAAACATTATCTATCAAGTAAGCGAATAAGGTGATAAGCTTGCGCTTATGCGGGTGCACATGATCGGAAAATCGACCTTGTCAGAATGTGTATGCGGTGAATATGAAGTACCGAAATGTTTAGAGGCTTCTGAAATGAAGAAAAATAAAAGGTGGGTCATAAACTGCGTGTGATAACTAGCAGCTTGACGATTACGGTAGCCTACACAATAAATTTACAATTAGGTAAGAAAGACACAACACGACACATGGCAGTGTCGTATTGTCATGTGTCCGAAACAAGAAAGGCGTTGACTGTAAGATGGATGTTTGAAGTGGTTACCAGCGCAGAACAAGCAAAGTCGTTAAAGCCGACAAGACGACTTGTTTTTGTTAGGGACAGCGCGTGCTTTCCTTTACAACTGACTAAAGCGGTTGCTGCTCTTAATAAGAAAAGTCCCATTCTAGAAAGGTTGGTTTCAGCTACAATCTTTGTCCTACCGCTGCTAATCATGTGTGTCGTGCAACAAGGGCCATCAAGACATAGTCAGGTGAATGCCATGTGTCGTGTCGCCTCCTTTGGATTCTCTTCGTAAACTTAGGCTTTACCTTGCGGTAATAAAGAAACCAAGTATGCAGAACTCGTATTCTGTCAACGTGCCACTAGATGAACAATTCTGCAACATAACTTCTTTTGCCCACGCTACCGTTACTCCAGGTGTAGGATATCCACCTGGCTGGTCGATATGTCATATCTGACAGGCACGCTAGAAAGGACTGCTCCAATAACTTCCAATATTCCGCCTAAGGGCGTTGTGTAGAGGTGTGAGGCACGATTTCCGGTTCAATTCGAGGCTGCTTTCTCGGGCGATTCCTGGATTGGTCGATGGGTCAGTCAGTTCACCTGTCGGCTTACCGGCCTCTGTTTACTTCACTGCGATGTTATTTCTTCGCCCACCACTTATTCCAGAACACGCGCAGAAACGACAAATAAAGTGACTGAATAGACACCTCTCAAAAACGCAATCGTGCGTTCGGCGAATAGAGACAGCTGCAATCGAGCGTGAGCGTCCAAGTCTTCCGCATTTCTGACCACCCCAAGGGCATTTCAGGTTAGCGGCGTTTGTTTTTGTTTAGGATTTTACTGACCTAGATGTGGTAAAGGCAATTCGGATTTTCCTAACTGGCAAAGTTCTTCATACTTTTTTCCCTTTAGGTTTGACTCACTGTCTCTCCATCTGAATTTCATGGTTGAATGTACGTGGGCGCCGCTTCGAGCGGTATAACTTGTTTACTCTCAGTCATTACTTACTGGATTTATCTTCGATTATGTCTCATCTTGTCACCTTGCTTAACGTTTTATTTCAATCAATCTTGCGCTGGATAATTTGCTTGCGTTTGAACTCACTCATTTGTGTACGCTTTTTCAAGCTCGTTTTTTTTTTTTTTTTTTGTAGCCGCGCACATGAATGACGTTTGTTATCCATAATTCAGCGGGAGTTTCGTAAGAATAATTTCGTACAAGGAAGTTTGCACAAAAGAGACTTGAAAGTGTGATGAATATAAATGATAAGGAATCAAACAGTTATACAGGCTTCTACAGTGAATATCACGCTTTAATCATTGATTTTTTTTATCCGATGTGTCCTAAAATATTATGTAACACCAACATGGTTCACACACTATAAGCCCATCATGACGAAGAAAGAAAATTGCCCCATGGTAACCCGTTATTTCGTGAACACTTCAAGTATGGTAAATCAAGTTCTTGATAGACAGATGGTAAAATTACTCGGTGTCCCCTAACCGAGAGTAGATATAAGCTCGAAATGGCAAGCGTCAAAAGAGATTGATTGGAGGTGATACTAGCCACAATCTTAAAATGGGTGTAGTGCATGTTCGCAACGGCACACCCCACCACACCAGACTGCACCAAGCCATACTGTACACTCGTCCATATGGATGCTGCCCAGCTAGAAGAAGAAAACCGGCTGAAGGCTACATGACAGGCAGCGAAAACGCCATGGAGACAGAGCACACTGCCAAGATAAAAGAATAAATTTCGCGTTTTAGGTGCCAAAACAACGATTACATTGTGAGGCACACCGTAGTAGGAGACTCCGGATTACTTTTCACCACCGGGGGATCTTTAACGTCCCCCCATGCAGGGGACACGGGCGGTTTTGCATTTCGCCTCCAACGAAATGCAGCCAGCGCGGCGGAGATTTGAGCTCACGGCATCGTGCTTCGCAGTGCAGTACCGTAACAGCTAAGTCACCGAGGTGGGTAGAAGCGCCTAAAGGAGGCGCCAGGCAGCGTGGTGCCATCTGGATACACAGGAAACACATATGGAAACACAGAAAGAAACAATAACAGTGAAGGGGAAGAGAAATGCAGCCATAATGAAGCACAGAGCGCTATAGGGATACAATAGGTGCGTGGTCCTCCGAGGTATGTGGAAAGGTGTAATGGTTCCAGGACTTACTTTTGAAAATGCGGTTGTTTGCTTTAAATCAGGGGTACGATTAGGACTCGATGGGAACCAAAGGTCACTGGGTCGCTTCGCATTAGGCGCTCACGGGAAGACAACAAATGAAGCTGTGCAGGGTGATATGGGCTGGACTAGTTTTGAAGTGAGGGAAGCTCGCAGTAAAATTGAGAATGAAGAACGCCTGAGGAATATGAAAGAAAGTGAATGGGCTGGGAGAATGTTCAGGTATCTGTACAGGAAAAACATTGATTCACAGTGGAGAAAAAGAACTAGGAAGCTTACCAGCAAGTATGTGGCCTGTAGGGTGGGCAACACAGCAACAAAGACGGTCAAGCGGAAAGTCAGAGAGGCTGAAATAATCTCATGGGTGGCGGCAATGGAAATGAAGCCGGCCCTGAGTAACTACTTAAGTGGAAAAAAACGAAATCAGGAAAGAAACAATTTATGATAACTCAAAGGGAAGCGAATTACTTTTCGAAGCGAGATCGGGATGCCTTAGAACGCGTGCCTATAAAGAGAGATATAAGAAGGAACAAGAAGCATGTGCTTGCTGCGGTAAAGGTGCGGAAACTATGGAGCATGTTTTATTAGAATGTGAAGACGTCTACCCAGTGGTCGATTTAGGCACAAGTGGCCTCCTTGAAGCCCTTGGGTTCAGCGGGAATAGTGGAAAAGTAAACATGTCCGCAATAGGCATTAGTAAGAGACGATTGGAGGTTGGTGGACGAAAAGTAGAGAAACGACATAAAACGGAAACGTACAAAAGCACAGTAACCAATGGGGGATCAGAAAATTTGGGTGTGGGAGCTCATAGTGTTTATTTTTTTTATTTTTTTATTGTTTAACTTGGGTAGGACATTAGGCAGTACAATAGCAAGAGCTTGGTGGGGCAACCTACCGCACCGTTCCAAAGGGGACGCTCATAACATCCATCCATCCATCCATCCATCCATCCATCTCTCGAGATGACGCGAAACCCAGGCCTCATGACTCGAAACCCAGGGCCGCGAAACCCAACTCGCGGGCCACTGGCGTTCAGCGCTGAGTGCCAGAAGATGACAACTAATTTTATACGGCCCTGTATCCGCCTTTGGAACATCGCCCTCCCCTCCCCCCCCCCCCCCCCCTATTGGAAATGAAATATAAAACTCCAGCGTACTAGAAGTTGCGGCTTAAATGATACTGTGAACAGGCATAAATGAACTAGGAAGCAATACCTTTTGTAACTTGTTTGGGCAGTAACAAGCATACGTAATGCGGTCCTGTATAAAGTTTAGGGGGCCAGAGACCACGTTATTTTATGTTATGACTTGTTGCCCGGATGGTCTCGTTTCGTTCTCGCAAAGTTTCCCTGATGTTCGCGTCTTAGTTCCCGGATAGCGGCTCTGGCTTTTCTCTCAAGGTTACTTGAAGGTCACCGACAACGGAAGCTAAAAGCATCTCATGCTTAAAAGGCACTCCAACTTCTACTGTAGAAACGACAATCTGACTAAAAATTAGATGTAAATGTGACTTATTTGTCATCTTTTTATGATTCGCTCAAGATGACGGACGATCAGACGCATGTAGAAAAGACTGCGAAAGCTAAAACTCACTTGGAGAAGCTGGGATCAATTGACTTTCAGAAAAAAATGATGCAAACAAAAGATGTTACTTTTTTCTATAATTTATATGATAACCTACGTACGATGTGACGCTGGCCGCGACGAAGAAGCGGATCAAACAAAGAGGAAATTTTAAACTTTTGTTGTGACGACGCATCGTCGAGGCTTTTTCTTTTCTTTTCTTTTTTCTCTGTGAACGTTTCGCTGTCTTCAAAAGTAGTGACAGCTGTTCAACTACGCACTTTATGATGTCGGCTCGCACGTTCGTCTCCAAATTTTAGCTGCAGTCAAATGAATACCATTAATAGAAAACTCCAATGTACTACCATGATTTGACAGCCAATTTGTTTACGTTATGTTCGAGTAATATGAGTTATGTTCGAAGTAATATTGTTCGTAAACACTAATGAACACGATGAAGCAAATAAAGTAGCAATGGTTTGTCTGCGCAGATTGACATTGCTGTATAAACAAAGTGATGGGAAAGCAAAGCAAGAAACACAGCTTAGCATGGGCCATATTTGCAGCAAAGAGAAAAGAAAATAAGTGGAAGAAAGACTAGAAAGGACCAACAAGCTCAATAAATTAGGTACAACTTCAATTGGGAGAGGGGGTGTAGGATTGAAAAGGTAAACTTCATGGGCGAGCTCTTGTGGGAAGCCGACAAAATGCGGAGAACGTTAGTATGAAATTGTAAAATTATGACACAATCCTGCAACCAACTTCTGTTCAAGCACTGGCGTTATTTACAAGACATTGTACAGGACTTAGGAAACACAACTGATATTCAAGTATTAATACTTGTTGAATAAAAATGTACGCTTAAGCTTGTCAGTTAACATGGAATACTCACATTACACGATCTGCTTCAGTTTCTGCAGGCCAGTTTCCCGCGACTCATTTCTATTTGCCTCCTATTCGCCTATCCTCTATGTGACGTAGTGACTTAGTGACTTTGGCATTGCCCAGCAAGACCACAGTGTGCGGGATAAAATTCCAGTCGGGGCGGTTACATTTCGGTAGGGCGAAACAATGAAGTGCCCGTGCGCTGTGCATTAGGTGCAGCCTACAGAACCCCAGGTGGTCAAAATTTATCTGAAGTTCCCCGCTACTGCGTGGCTCAGAATCATACTTTGGTTTCAGAACGTGAAACTACAGAGGATATTTTTTTTATTTTCTTCCAGACTTGTTCACTGTTCGTGCCCCCAGAAAACACAAACACGACTATAATTCTCTCTAGCCTCCATGAAAAACTTTCGCTCTTCCTCAACGCTGCCTTTAAAGAAAATATTCGCAGTTATTTGTCAGGAAACACAATAGGCACTCGTATACTAAGCAACAGGAGCATCTCAGATGCAAAGGGTGATTGCGCAAGCATGCTGTTATTTGGCACCTGAAGCAGCCTAATTACTTTCCGCTGTTATGCTCATTGTTATCAAGACTTCCATAGCTGAGGATGTGCACAGTATACTGCGAAAAAGAAAAGAGCACGACGACAACCATGGTCATAGCTCCTTAGTAGATGGGCTTAAGAATTCAGGAAAGCGCTATAACCTCGTCGTACAACTGCAGTGAATAACGGAATCGAGGCTGATATACAGGGTGTCCCAGCTAACTTGAGCCAGTGTTTAAGCATATGCGAATGCCAAGTAGCTGGACAGAACCAATGGAATGTCGTTTGCCGTCACTTGGAGATACTCAGATTATGTTTTTTATTTTAATTTTTTTATTTTATCTTTATTTTTATTTTATTAGTGGTGCACCTCACACCGAACTAAATACTTAATTTCGCCCCAAGACGTAGGGGCGAAATTAAGGTATGCGTCGCTGCACTTAAGTAGCAATTCCACGCCATCTCGGTGAACTGTGTCTTGCTTCTTTCAGCATGCTCCGGAAGAATTCTTACAGCGCGCGCAGCAAGAAGGGCGCTGCATGAAATGAAACGGGAGAAAAGAACAAATAATGGGCGTTGGGACGTCTCCAATCTTCGTCCCCTTCAGCATAGCATTGTCACCCACTGTCTGTGACTGCGCTTCGATTGGGGAATGGCACGCAAAGGAATCTCGCTGCATTTTGCCGCTGTATAACACGAGTAGCAACTCAAGCTCACAAAAAATTTTCATATTTCGGTAAAACGTATTTCGGCCATAGCTGGACGTCGCTTGTGGCAAGTAAAACAGACCGGAAGAAATGGTGTCTTGGCACTCATTTCGGACAGCGAATAGACAACGCAAAGAAGCCAGGGTCATCAAAAAGCCGTAGCCGTCATGCGGAATGGCCAAAGGGACGAATAAAGAACGCGATGCTGCTGAGCAGGTCATTCTGTTTGCGACAAGGCATGACCTCAATTCCCGCAAACGGGGAGAGGTAGGCAGTCATTTGCGATCGTCGCGATCACCATGGCCACCAAAGCAGACCAGTACCTCTTTCCCTATGCATCAGTGATAGGAAAATCAAGTAAAAAAGTTCCATGCAAGGGAAAACATCATGATCACCTCTGCCAGCAAGCTTCTCGGCTGTATTGTTTTGGCCTCTCATAGGTCATTTACAAAGTTCTCTTTTATATTTTGTCTTACCTTTTATAACCCGTGTCTAGACTGCTCCCTCCTTGTACGTTATTCTTGATTTCGAAAGACGAATTGTGCAGGAACTGTGGTGCCTTAACAACAACTCAGGACTCGCATCTTGACGACCTTTTCGTTCATCTAACATTGAACCTATTGGTCTGACCCATACCGAAGCGGCCATCACGCTTCGCGTTCGCGCTGCTATTCTGCGTGTCCTCGTGGGCTCGCTTTCGACGGAACATAAATCCTAATCATCTTCAAAATGAATACCCGGCCTTCGTAATCTCGCTGCCGGAGCTGTTTCCGGAGCATCGCGTCGCTTCTCCTCGCAACGCCGCATGCATGATGCATCTCTAGTTCTCATCGCAGCCTCTATGCCGATGGATTGTTTACCGCTGACGGAGAACGCTCCCAAGCCGATTTCTCATCTCGGTCTAGGAAGTTTTGAGCGGTGTTTGTGTTGAAGTGATGGAAAGTAACCCGAAGTGTGCGGGCCGGTCCAATCAGCTACGATATCCTTCCGACTTCCTGGCAGTGATACCATCGATTTCAATTAAAGTCAGTCCTGCACTTTCGGCTGTTCTAGCTCTTGTTTCCTTGACGCGAGTGCTCTGGCCTGTACTCCGTCAACGCTAATCTTGGGATGGAGCGAGCGTAGCTCATTACCTTGCAGAAAAAAACCACACAAGAACACACATTGCGAGAGAACCAAACGGATAAATATTCAGGTCACAGTTCTTGTGATAACAGTTCAGCGTAGTTTGAATTTTTTTTTTCGTTCCCGGTTTATGTGGCTTGGTGGTGGCTTCGGTGCAAATCACGCTTGTGTACATTCCGAAGGAATAAAAACCACTACATACTGCAGCTTTTAGTTCGGTTGTTGCTGAGAGCCACTGATTGCTTGTGTAAAGGTGCTGTGACGTATATTTGATGACTTGGTGAACCCAGACTCAAGCAATTCTTCTAGTCCGCAATTTATACAAAACGACTTCACGTGCAGCGACAGAGAACGATTCCTGTTCTAATAAGATTGCAAAAATAGTAATGCTCACAAATACACTTTTGATGTTTCGTGCTCACAGTTTACCTTTTAAAAGCGGCTGCCCTATTGCAGATCTCCATCGCTGCCGAAAGAGCTGTTCGTTTTCTTATAAGCCACTCATCACGGCTGCCTCTTAATTGCATGGCATTCCGATGCTGGGTGGCCCTGCATTGTAGCACTTCTGATTTTGAGCCGTTGGTCTAGAAATAATTTGTGTCAAGACGCAGAGAAGAACTATAAAGGCCTATTTCTTAAGCAGCAAAAATAGCAAGTTTGCACACAAACTGCGTTAGTCATGCAAAAAAAAAAATTGAGTTGTCTTTTCCGCTTGCGGTATAGGGAGAGCATTGCCTACTGAAGAGAGTGGTATCAGTTACGTATATATTTTGTCCCGCTACACATAAAGCCATTTGATGAAAATAGCGCTTTTATGGCTTTGCATGCCCGTGATACTATTTTCCTTGTATATTGCTTAATGTATCTCAAAAACAAAGCCAAATGCCTACGTTCATCGTGGCGAAAATCTGTTTGGTACGGGGTTAAGGTAGACATAAAACCCATGGAAATTTCGTTGTCTTTTAATCAGCAAAGGCTGATAATCCATTTGAGCCGCGTGAGAGCAATTTTTTGTTTAAGAGTGATGGTTATTGCCGACTATGCATTGGCTATTTCCTTTTCGCGTAGAAACCGCTGCCAACCAAGACCTTAGTACAATTACAGAATGCACCGGGCAGCTCGCCGCATATAATATATAATTGCTCGGCATGAATGCAGACTAGCCTCCCTGCTTAATGATAATCTCCACTGATATCCTGTTGTTGGCTGATCTGTATGACGTACGAATACCCACACGTATTTTGATTCATAAGGGGGCAACTGCTGCAATGTGGTGTATGTTTGCTCAATGTTCGCCCAAAAATTGAACTTCCTACAAAAATAGCCAACATGATGGAATATAGCGGTGAAACTATAATAGAATCGTTTTAAAGGCGCCACGTGTTATGTGTTTTTGTCAACAAATTTTGCTAGATACGTCCATCATAGGAACGATGAGGTTTACTCGACGATCAGACTAAGATGATTGAAGATCTCTTGACGAGATGGATTTCCACTTTTATTGAACATCGAAATAAAACTGAGCATCGTGGCCGAGAGCCAATAAGTAAGGTGATGAAAGCTACACGCGCGGGTAGAGCAAGATAGGGCTTACATTACGTTATATACATACATAATACTTCCATGCACGCACACACACACACGCACGCATGTATGCATACACACACGCGCATACATACATACATACATACATACATACATACATACATACATACATCTTTATTACATGCCCAAAAAGGCCATAAGGCTACATTATTACAAATATTATGAAAATGATTTCTGTGCAAGAGAAGGTGATTCGGCACATTCACAACATGGGTAATCTGGAGACAACGCGACCACCTTTATTAAAGCATAAAATTATCAAAATAGAATATTTCTACACTTTCCGACTTCTAAATACATTTTATTTCTGAAAGACTGCCTGTGAATTTTGTGAATACAATAGTGAAACATAGTCATTACACCATAATCTACCATACATTTAAATAAATATCGAAGTATATATACTTCCTCATCCAAGGAACTTCAAATGCATTCGGGAAACATGTGATCACTGATTTTTTATAGTTTTCGAGAGCCATTTGTGTTACTGTTTTCGAAACCCTTACATACATACATTTCTATCTTCTGGTGTATCGAATATGTTTTCTTTTAGTCTCTATTTTTAAGTCTCTATATTGGAGTGAATTGTGTTAGCTTTTTGTAACCCTTTCACACATATCTTCCTTTTTCTGATGTATCAAATATATTTTCTCTTAGTTTCTATATTATTCGCGATCTTGTTATTGTGCATTTATGTAAGTTCTATTTATTCTATGTGCCTAACAATGTTACTATTTTTGTTGCAACCACCATTTACGCCTTGTAACGGATCATCTGCCTAGTCAAGCTGTTTTTCCGACAGCTTTTAGCCTATGGTATCCACCAGAACTTTTGTATTTCTGGAAATAAATCTGCATATGATACACGTCATGCTAGCTGACCATCAATGAAAGTGACTCAATGAAACTGACTCAATGAAACTGACTCAGACCTCGCAGTACGTCGTAAGTTTATGCGCTTGTGTCTCTTTCATAAAATTTTATCCCACTAATCCCGTTCTTTTAGATGAGACGTTCCTTTACCCATCCTACATTTCACCTCGCATCGAACACCAAATGAAGGTAGGGCTACCACCATGCAACTCCAACTCTTACTTTCAATCATTTATATCACGCACTGATAAGGACAGGAGCCACATTCCCGCCTCCATCGCAGCCATCTGTGACGCCACTAATTTCAAGAAAATTGCCAACGACTACATATTTACTCGCCACTCCTCTCTGTAATGCCCTCGGGCCTTGAGAGTACCTAAATAAATAAATAAATGTGACACAGTAAATACAATACAATTGCATGTGAAGTACACACCAATAAATACAGACAGAGATCCAGACAAAGTGTCTATAGCTAAAACATAAATGCCGAGCTGTAACCGACCGTGTTGCGCTTAGGTGATCTCTGAGACACCTTAAAAATATCGCGAAGCCTGAAAGTAAATTACTGTAAGGGAATGATGGGTTTCGCGCAGTATTTGTATTCGCTACAAAGGCGAGCCTTTCATTTACTTGTGGTGGTTTATGGAATGATCTAGGTGCGAGATTAACGCCATTAACGCGAGATGCAGAAGCCGTGATAAGAGAGTGAATCATTAATCAAAGGGTGCCAGCTTGTTTTCTTTTTTGGCGCTTAGAGAAGCAGCGTACCTTTGTGCGCATCCTTTCTGAATCTCGGTGGGCTGTATAGTCAACATTCCAGCTCAATTTGTAGAAATAATAAATAAACTGACGATCAAGCGACTTCACTATCTAGAAACTTTCCATTGAGGAAAAATGACACGTACAATGACCAATAACAACACACAAGCAAACAAAAATATCAGTGGCTCTCTTTTGCTGGCACCAGCAACTGAAAGTAAAAAAAAATCTACGTATTCTATGAGATGTTATCGCCTAATTACCGTTGTATGTTACGTAAGAGATGGGCGGTTTAGAGTATAAGTTGTTCTCTTTCGACAAAGTTATAATTTTGATGTAAGAAAATACGGTAGCGAAATGCATCTCCTATCATCGTTTTTAAACAATTCATCTCACCACTTCTCTCGGGGGAACTTAACCATATACATTCATCAAAACGTAATCATATGAAAAGATGGTGAGAACAAGAGAGACAGAGAGAGAGAGAGAGAAAAGGATATAAGGAAGCCAGGTATGTTAACCAGTCCAGAGTCTGGTTGGCTACCCGACGCTGGGGGAAAGGAGAAGCGGAAGAGAGAGAAGGGAGACAGAGGGGTCATAGAGACGTGCACAGGCAGTCATTGAGTCAAAGCCGCTCGTGCAAACCAAAACTCAGAGTTATGCAATAACGATAGCACTTTTCAGGTACTGCTTATTGGACCAACCATGAAATAAAACTACATTTGAAAAATAAATGTCCAAATATACTATGGGTGAAAGGAGCGCGCAAATATTAGAAAACTGAAAACATCAAATTAATAAATATGGTAAGCATTTTTCAAGAAGGTCACATTGATTTGCATGATTAAAACCTATTTTGAGACTATTTGCAATATCATCTGCAATTTCTCCCCCCATAATGTATTTGAAAGGGGTTAAAGCACAAAAGAGCTGTCATTAGTATAGGTGCACGTCAACACAAAAATTGTCGTTGCTAAGATGTTCACACTCGTTTCAACTGTGAGCCATTCCAATGGTAATTTTGATTTCGGCTAATACAACTATATCTAACGAACTGTATCTAACGATTTGGGTTGTGCCTGCACTCTTGTAGAATTTCGTGGAGCGCGCACGCATTATTGCAATGAAAAAGTATGACAATTGATTTTTGTTAGTTCCAGCCCAAACACTTTCTTGCTGCCTTTTAAAGAACGAGAGGACAAAGCCGCTCTTTCCATATTCACGTTCAATGCTCGCTTTGCATTTCACATACGCTTTATTCGGGTTCTGTGTCTGTCGGTTCATTCCACTGTCTTCCCGGTGAAAAAATATTTTCTGCAATCCCTTTTCGGGTGCACAACCTTCTCACTTCCCTTCCATCAACGCAATGCCAACAAACGAGGGCACAGAAAAGACACACGAGAAAAAAAAAACTACAATACGTGCTCTAACAACAGATAGTTTAATCAGGAAAAACTCATTTTATATACACAAGCGTGTCCTTTGCGGAAGTCTTCTTTGTGTCATTTTGCGCCCGTTGTCTTAGCGAAATGAATGCGTACCAACTAGCTCAATTCAAAGTACACTCACAGCTTTTTCCACACACTCGCCCTTTCCTACATTCATATTCTGGAGCTGGTGAAAGCACATCCGGTAGCGGCTCCTGCGTTAACTGCCACTTCGATTCTTAACGCCGGCTCACAACAAGTTTCCCCCAGTTTAAAGCACAGTGGCCACTCAGGCATGGTCAGCAATCGAACGCATGCATCATATTCAACTCCATCGAGGCATTTCTAACAATGGTGATAACAGGCCCTCAAAAAAATTAGTGACGAAAACATCATTATTCATCCTAGGTATAAACCCACATCTCGAAAAGAGCCGACGTCTGAGCCAAGGTTTGCCTTAAGGTGGAAAGAACTGATCGGCTCAAGAACCACTTGCAGTCATCGTCATCGCTTAACCAGCGGTGACCCGCCGCGGTTGTTCAGTGGCTATGGTGTTAGGCTGCTGAGCACGAGGTCGCGGGATCGAATCCCGGCCACGGCGGCCGCATTTCGATGGGGGCGAAATGCGAAAACACCCGTGTACTTAGATTTAGGTGCACGTTAAAGAACCCCAGGTGGTCGAAATTTCCGGAGTCCTCCACTACGGCGTGCCTCATAATCAGAAAGTCGTTTTGGCACGTAAAACCCCATAATTTAATTTTTTTTTAACCAGCGGTGCTCGAAATCGCTTACATTGCGTTTATACTGTCAGCAAGGGCCACTTATCGAATCACAACTGTGGCATTCTTTTCTTCCGTGAGTTGCCTGCCCTTACTTACAAGGACATGGCACTGAAAAGGCTGTAAACAACGGGACAAAACCTGGCATATTTTGTACACTTCCATGGCATCGCGTTGTTTCTACAGCCGTCTTTAAAGACTTTCGCCGAATGCTATTACCTGGCCCGGTCAGATAGTCTGTAACAAAGCACAATTCGGATACCGGCTGTGAAACCAAGTCCACCGTGCAGCGATCATCAAAAAGTGCTGTTCCTGGGTCTGAGTATATTGACACAAAGTGGCATCAAGCCCGCTCCGAACGTCATCTTTTTCCACCGAGTGCTTATTGTTTGTCTCATTAATCAAGTCTCTTATACAAAATGATTTCAATGTACTGTATAATGAATCGCAAAGCATTTCATATCACGCAATTCGAGATAACGTAATATTTTGAATCATTTAAAGTAAAATTTTGAAGCCTAGAATCCTGGGCTCAGCGTTGTGGTCGAAATGAACAGGCCCGAAAAATTGTGTATGCCAAGAAAAAAATTCTATTTCTCCAGCACACCTCTAACAAATTGCGGCGCGCAGATTGGACGCATCCTAACCTGAAACATTGCATCATTACCCTGATACATCATCCCGATATCTACATTTGTTCTGTCTCCTGTAATAGTTCAGCTGGAGCAGTGGTACTTCCCGCTCAATCTGTCACTATCAAATTCAAGACGTCTCACGTTACATCATCGACGGCTGCAGAACTCGCAGCTATCCGTGCTGCTCTGGAGTTTATAGGTCCCAATTCACCACATTCATGGTCCATCTTTTGTGATTCAAAGGCAGCTCTCCAGTGTCTGCTGTCCCCTTTCAACCACGGACCAAATGTACAATTAGTCGCAGACATCCGACTACTCCACCATGACGCAATCGACAAGGGACACAACATCATCTACCAGTGGATACCGGGTCACTGCGGAATTTCGGGGAATGACAGTGCGGATGACGCTGCCCGGTCGGCCCATGATGGTGCCCAGATTGTACCCATACCGCTGTCAAGAACAGATGCAGCCACAAGTCTTCGCTCCCTCGCACGCGAGCTTACGTTAACTCTGTGGAACACCAGCGGATTCACGAACACACGTCTTCACAGATTGGATCCAAGTTTGCAACTCCGTCTTCCACCAGGGTTGCCACGAGCGGAAGCAACACTTCTGTGCCGCCTATGGCTCGGCGTGGCATTCACGAACTCATATTCCTTCCGTATTGGAATGGCCGACAGCCCTGCTTGCGACACCTGCGGCTGCGAAGAGACGATCGCGCACCTCCTCTGTGACTGTCCACGTTACAATGTGCAAAGAAAAGTGCTCGTGACCGTGCTCGAAAAACTGGACAATCGCCCCTTCACAGAAGAGAAAGTTCTAGGACACTGGTCCAGACGGGTTTCGGCACTCAAGGCCTTAAGGGCCTTGCTCAAGTTCTTAAGGACATGTGAATTGTGCAAACGACTTTGACTATTGTTGCGCGTAACATCGCGTTACTGTGTGCATTTTTCTTGTTTTTTTTTTCTTCTCTCTTCCTTCTCCTTTTATTCCCTTTACCCCTTTCCCCAGCACAGGGTAGCCAGCCGGTATTTACACTGGCAAACCTCCCTGTCTTTCCTTCCCTTTTGTGTCTCTCTCTCTCTCTACATTTGACAATTGGTAGCTTGCTACCAATTGAAACTTCGTACTTCTACAAAGTTTCAAGGGCTGTTTCAGGTCTACCTTTAGCTGCCAGCTATGGGTACAGATGGTAAAAAAGAAACATCACTTCGCTGTACCCTGTGGCAATGTCACGTCCCCACCAGAAAACGCAGCCATGACGTGCACTTCGTACAGAAGTGGGACGAGTTGTTCGAGAGCCTACCTAACTTAGGAACAACCAGCAGGCGAGTCTTCGCAAGTGTAATGCATCACCTTACTGATCGTGAGAGATGAAAAGGAGGTTTGCAGGAAGCGACGTCATAAATAACTCATCCTCTGATTCACTCTACAAGTTCCACGTGGGACTATCACCTAAAGAACTGTGTATAAACTCGTGTTCTAATTCTCAAGGAAATACGTTAGAAGGAAACAGGGGTCCTCAGGCATTAAGCACTTCAGCAGCAGACGAAATGGACATGTACTCAAAGTGGGCACACACAGAAAAAATTGGCAGTGGATTAGCTCGGCTATGCCAGAATATACGTAGCGAAAGCTAAGGCGTAGCATGGTTAGCCTTGGTTAACCTTGATTGCAAGTCCAGGTTCTCAAGGAAATAGCGAAACATGCAAGAGCAATGTAACAATAGCCATCAGTGTCTGTGTAGTGCGTCGCGGCACCAACTTCTCGTATGTAGGGTGTGCCAGAGGCGAAGTAATTACTGCGCCTTCGCAACAATCCCCCTGTGCGCCTTGGACCATTAACGACGAAGGGTATTACCGCGGCATGGAGCGGCACGAGCAGCGATGCGAAAGAGTGAAGCAGCGCAGAGCAAAGTCCATATTTCCACCACTTCCTTCCCTACACACCAATCTCCCTCCTTCCGGTAGCGGGAAAGGTGGGAGCCAAGGCAGCCCCAGCGAAACAAAACAAGCAACATTTCGCCTTGGAGTCACGTAGTGGCCGTTCTTTCCTGCTGTATCAGTGGGGCGCCACTTGGCTTGGACAAACAACTGACCGTTCTCTCACTCGAGTGCGTGCACAAGTGAGAAAATCCGGACTGCCCGGGTACACAATGGTGGGAAACCCACCTGTCTTCTTGGTAGTCGTGGCAATGCTAAACTCAAGTCGTAACTGAAACCCGACTCAGCTTCACAGTATGGGCGCGAGGTGGGCTTTTCAGTTCTTTTAGTCGTGATCGCCGACCGTATTCGAGTGGCCCGCACAAGGTGTAAGTTTACGAAGGAGACGAGAAGGCATGGACGTTAGTGCCAGGCAATTCCTTTATCGACGCGGGGCCGTGCTAAAGGCTGGGGATAGAACGCGTTTGTATATTCGCCATTTAGTGTCTCTGGTGGAATGTATTCAGAGAAATTGTTTTCAAACCGTCCTCATTTATTTCTCTTTCTTAATTTTTTCGCTTTCCATACTTTCAAAGGTGCAATATTTTTCCCGTTATCCCTCGACGTCGGAAGTTTCTCAAGCTTTAAACAATTACAAGAAATGTGACTTTGGTCATGACAATTCAGCTTCTTTTAAATAGTTTTTCGCACATCCGTGAAAGGAATTTAGACAGTTGTGGCGAGAAGTACCCTAATGTTAGGTATTTGGGTGAATGTTCATTCTTTATCAACAAGATTACAGTAACAGAAAATAGAAAAAAAAAGAGAGATAATATGTCGTTTCTGCTTCTCACGTTTCTATAGTTTATTCAGTTCAATGACCCGTGTTACCGGAAATGTGAATCGAAGATGTCTCTCACGTGCCACGGTGCCCCCGGGTAGGTAATAACAAAGAGAAATGCGCTGACAATTCGAAATCGAGATGTATTGTGCAACATGACACAATAATAAAATTAGACTTACAAGCAATAAGCACAGAATTGTCAGCATTCTTTCATCCTTGTCACTTATGCCATTTTATAATGGGCTAGAAATACCGAATGGCTCATTGGCATCCAAGCCTACAAACAGCGAACATGCTATTGTAGGAAGATTACGTTTTACACGTTACCCAAATGCTTCAAAACAACGCCATGATTCAAATAACGTGCTGATATTAGTGTTATCTTTACGCAACTGCAAGAATAATGGCCAAGCGAAACTTAAGCTTCTTAAATGTTTCTCACTTATCAACCAAGATTTGGCGATAGTGCAGAAATGCAAAACAAAAGGGTGAAGATTGCACTTTCTCCGAATACTTTTCTATAGATTTTATTGCTTTTACAATACTTTGTGAAGGAAGTAAATTGTCATTTTAACACACGTAAATTGATCTTTTTAAGAAAGTAATGCAGGCAAGTGTTGCTGACTTCACAATGAATGTAACAGGAAATGCTAAAACACCAATGAACCGAACAGAAAAGCTGTACGTAAATAAAACAATAAAAGTAATCTGAAAGGCGAATGCTAGAATAGCAACTTTGAGACACTTCTTTTATGAACCCCGAGTTTCAGAAAAAAAAAACAATGGACCCATCACACAGCTCCTATAGCTCCCGCATGACAGTGCCTAACACCAGTACAGCAAAAAAAAAAAAAAAATAAACCACATTTCATAGCACCGAATAGCTCTTAATTTGCCCCCTCAGATGTTTACATTTATTCAGTCCTACGTCAAACCTGCTCTTCTACTTTATTTCTTTTTCTGATGCATTGAACGGCGCGTTGTTAGCCAGACATTTAGTAGCCCTTTCGAGCAGGGTCTGTTCTCTAACACACAGCCTCCCCACAGTTCTGTGGCTAGCGCACATGACATGAAACGTCGTCATTTGCTTTCTGCGCTATTTGTCGGACATCATTTTTTCCCCTCCCATTGGGGCGCCAGGCTTACAGAGAGAGCCATCACCGTGGGATCGGCATGTGGTTATTCAAATCGTGGACAACACTACTTTGTAGCTTATGTTCCAGGTCGTGAGCTGCATGCCTGACCGACTAGGATGCTGGCAGTGCTGGCCCGGTACTGCAAGTGGGAAAACGCGAACTGCAACTCCGCTCTCTAAAGGTACAGTGCTGTCGCAGTGCATGTTTGATCCATTCATTCCTTCAAAATTTGTTTCATCCATTCATTCAACAAATGACCGAGTGTATAATTATGCCTAACATGCCTGTTGTCGACAAAAGTGAGACCTTCGAGGTGTCATTAGAGTGCTTACTTTGTTCCCTGAATGCTACACAAATAATTGTGATGGCGATGCATGAAATGGTGGATTGAATGATGGTACAAAGAGCGTGTGATGTCAAGGATAACAACTCTTTCGCCCAAAAGAAGTTAAGCAAACTGTTTTCCTTAGGACTTTTTCAATTTCCTTTTATTGCCGCCGTTAGCGTGCTATGTCTCGTAGGGCTTCTCAAATTACGCTAGGCGGCAACATATGGGCCACCAACACTATTACTGATGTAAAATTTGCGCTCTTTTCTATCGATTATCCTGATAATATAAGGCCATACCGTGTAATGAACATGAATAATGCACCACGTTATTGGGCGCTCGATGCCAGAAAGCACCGTAATTGGATATCTTTGATCAGCTAATCTCTCACAATGACTCGTTCATTTCTCTGTGCATACGGTTAACAAGGTGTGCTATAAAGTGAAGTTATTCTAAACTGTTTCTATTCCATTTCTTCAATGAGTCCTCCACGATTCGCTGAAAATCCTCCACGTCACGAAAACCACAAATACTCCTTATCTGAAATGACGTGTAAAGACATTTTATGCGTGATAGAACAAACAAAAGAAAAGTAATTATTTATAATTCTGCATCTTTGTTGCCGTTATCCCTAGTCTATTGATCAAAAGCCTTCGGGCTGCGCCCACTTTGTCTGTCTGTCACGAAATTGTAAAAGCTCACCACGTCAAATTGATGTGTACACACTAAAGATGCATTAATTTGCCCAACAAAATTGAATTTCGTTTTTTTTTTTCAGAATAGTCAGAGACTGCCCCGTTCCAAAAGGAGTAGACGATGTCTGCCTTCCCATCACTCGAACACTGGCTACTTGGAGCTCTCGGGCAGCATGAAGCTATTAGCGTATAATAAACATTTTTGCGTGGCAGTATAGTGTTTTCGACCCCTTTAGCACATTTAGGACATCTCTTTGCCAACACTTCTTGGCTGAGGATCCATTTTAGTGGCATTTTTATACTTCCGTTGCACGCCGCCGTGAGTTTCGACTATCAACCGCAAACTAAGCCAGGGGAAGCGGTTCAGTCGCAGAAAACGGCACCAACCTCCTAATCCGGTTGTCTACGTTCAGTGCGCTAGCTTGGCCCCATTGAAACCCTCTCCACTGCTGCGAGTTCTTCGCCTCTTCTGAGCCTATGAATAAGAAAAGCCTATCAAGATAGCAAATGCTACTGGTTTAGGAAGCCAACAAAAGTGACCTCCTTTAAACGAGGAGTGCGTTTGAGTAGACGGCTCCAAAAGCACGGCGGGTCAACGGCCTGTGCTTGCTTCGGCGCTTACGTAAATGTGACACACAAACCGGAATTCTTTTACGTTAAAGGCCCGAGGTAAACGATTTAGTGTAACGGAAAAGGGCTTTACCGGAACTTGCCCCAATCAGAAATGTTGATTTCGCAAACTCCGAGAGCATACACTGAGTTTAGTATTAGGCATACGTGCTTTTTCCGTAGAATTATTGTGAGAAACATTGCTGTCCACTAACAGCAGCGGTCATTTGGAGGATTGGCGACGAAAGCTTCAGTGTTGCGTATACGCTCGTTTTTTGGGCCCTCCTGTACTGCGGCATCTCTCTCTCTCTCTCTCTCTCTGCTGCGAATTACTGTGCAAAGAAGGTATGAGACCACGTTTAGGCTATTTAGATACGTTTAGGTGGTCAGTATCAGGTCCTGCTGTCATACTATAACGCCACGTGGTCATCCAGTACAGTCCCGAAGCAGTGGAAAACCAGCCGTTTGGTCGCCCTCCTAAAGCCAGGAAAATCGCCTTACGAAATGTCATCTTACCGGCCAGTAGCTTTAGCTAGCTGTGTCGGTAAGGTGATGGAACGGATGGTGCTCACTAGATTAGAATGGTTCATGGAAAAGAATGAGCTTTATCCTGAAATGATGACCGGATTTAGACGTGGCCGGTATGCAATAGATGGGGTCATTGATCTCGTGTCCACGATCGAACACGAAAAGAAGCGACACCGCCTTGTAGGAGCAGTTTTCTTAGACATAAAAGGAGCCTATGACAATGTACTGCACGAAGCCATTCTTGATGCCCTCAGTAATTTAGGCATCGGCGGCCGTCTCTACATGTGGATTGATAATTACCTAAATGGTCGTACAGTCTTCATGTCCACGAATGATGGCGAAACGACAAGATACGCTGTGGTCCGTGGAGTGCCTCAAGCAGGAGTTCTCAGCCCGACTCTTTTCAATGTTGCCCTTATTGGCCTTGCGGAAATAATTCCTGATACAGTACACATCAGTACATACGCAGACGACATATGCATATGGGCATCCGCAGTCACGCGACCGCAAATTCGTGCCAGATTGCAGCGTGCTGTTTCTTTAACGTCTCAGTACCTGCAGTGCCAAGGACTGCAACTGGCCCCAGACAAGTGCGCTGCGATAGCGTTTACACGGAAGCTTATGTGTTGGTATCCAATTATGATCAATGGAAATGCCATCCCATATGTCACCCACCACAAGTACCTCGGCGTTGTCATTGACCGCGGTGTTTCATGGTCGAAACATGTGGCAATGTTAAAGAAAAAATTAACTGGGCTTGCTCAAGTTTTTCGCTTTCTGGCCGGTATGAAGTGGGGTCCATCTGACCGTTCGCTACTCCGGCTGTACCAGGCTCTCTACGTCGGATACATTAGGTATAGCCTGCCAGTTTTATCAGGTATGAGCCCGTCATGTTTACGCACGCTGGAAAGTGCCCAGGCACAGATACTGAAAACATGTCTCGGTGTTCCACGTTGCACTTCAACCCACGGAACAATTGAGGAGGCTCGCGTCACCCCTTTACCTGTCTATCTACGATGCGAACCTCTTCGAGTATTCCTGCGACTGCTTTGTCGTCATGGACGCCATCCCTTATCGACATTACCCCGTTATACGGCCAGACTCCACTTTTTCAAGAGCCGTTAAATGGCAAGAATCTGCCATACCAGCATACTTTGCCCCAGCTGACCTTCCACATATGCCCCCATGGGTAATGTCCAAAATACCGGTGCGTCTATCTATTCCGGGAATTTCTAAAAAATCGCGAATACCTACCGTCGGCCTCAGACATTTAACACTTGAATATATATCGAAAGAATATGACTCCTCGGTGAGCGTGTATACAGACGGATCGGTATCGTCGTATGCGTCTGGTGCGGCTTTCGTCGTGCCTGCGCATCAAGTCATTCGACGGTTTCGTCTGCATAACAAGACGACTACAACATCTACGGAACTAGTGGCAATCAGAGAGGCCGTTCAATATATTTCGCGACAGCCTCCTCAAATATGGACAGTCTTCAGCGACGCAAAATCGGCTCTTCAACTACTTAGAGTGGCGTTGAAAGAAAGCGCTTACAAAGTGTTGGCTCTTCAAACTGCCGAGCTCTACACTTTAGCACAAGAAAACGGCCACCACATCACATTTCAGTGGATTCCCAGTCACTGTGGTATACAGGGCAACGAACTGGCCGACGCCGAAGCGAAGAAAGCGCTCGAAGAACGAGAGTCACTGCTTTCAATTCCTTTTTCAAGAGCGGACGCCAACTGTCTCCTCTCCAGTGTCATCCGAAAATTGACAGCACAGCACTGGGACAATCCGGATAATCGCCACAGACGACTCCAGAGATTGGACCCTGCCATGACTTGTAGGCTACCACCGAAAATTCAACGAAGCTGTGCCAGTCTTCTGCACAGACTAAGGCTGGGGGTAGCGTTTACGCGCGGATACGTGCACCTCATGCGACGCACCGAGTCTCCACACTGTGAGGTGTGCAGTGTGACTGAGACTATAGGTCATGTGCTTTGTGACTGCCCTAAGTACGTGGAAGAGCGTGAAAGGTTGGACAACGACCTTACGCGTCTCGACAGCGCACCGTTGTCGGAGGACGTTATTTTAGGCCCTTGGCCAGATCCTCAATCGAGTTTCAAGGCCATTCAGGCATTACTGAACTTTTTAAAAACAACGGGCTTGGATTGCAGACTTTGAGCATGCGAAATTGCATGCGATATGTTCTACATCTTCCTTCTATCGTCATCGTCACCCATCATGCACCTCTTCCCTCTTTCTTTCCCTCTTCCCCTTCCCCCAATGCCGAGTAGCTGGCTAGAGGAATATACCTCAGGCCGACCTCTCAGCATTTCATATCATTAAACTTCTCTCTCTCTCTCTCTCTCACTGGACTTGTTTGTGCCTGTTGATGTACAGATTACGGCAAATTAGCGCAACTCTGTTCTGCGTAATCAAGTATTATATGATGAAATACAACCTGTACATTTAATGTAGACGTTTCTCTGGCGCACGCAAATCACTTAGCTGAATAGTGCGCGATGTTGAAGGGCGTATGTCAATTTATTGATTCCGGTCACCCAAGTCGTAAAGACCGTGTATCTGCCATTGGACGCTCCAGCTTTGCAGCACTAAATTTTGAGCAACAGCCAGTGTGCTCACCTATTTTCAAACTTCTGAACTACAAAACTACTACGTAGCACTTGCTAGTAAAATGTTACATCCTATGTATCCCTGCATCGCGCTTGCCTCCTAATGAAAAGCGCATGGTCTTCAGCGGCTTCTATATATTTTTTACATATATTTCTCATATTGGACTTTCCTCATTCTGTATCATTCAGCCACAGGGGTGGGTCACTCGGTATGTGACACCGAAACACTACGGGCATGGAATCCTAAATATATACATAGATTTATTTCTCACTTCTGCTGCTTACATCTCTACTCGGAATTCTTTCCTCGAAATAACAGCAAGCATCGCTATTGCCCTAGTCATTTCTAAGTAGACATCTCACATTTCCGCATAGCATGTATATGCTGCTCCGCATAAACATCAAATTGAGATCACAATAATTGTGGCTCAAGCGCGATGCATAGACATAAACATTGCATGAAAATACACGTTGCATTGGGTTAATATGGATATACTGTACGCATTGAATGAAGTTATATAGGATTTATTTGACCACTCGACGAACATTTCGCTTCGCATATATTGTAAAACGTACATTGTATTCGCATAATTTGCATGCATCGAGTGTCTCTTTTCTTAGAATTTATTTGAAACGTTTCAAGAAAGCTTCGTTTAACGTTAATTCCCACGAGCCCTTTGGATCTGCTGTAATTTGTTCCTTCTTGATAAATCAGAGCTCTCATGGCTGTTGGCAATGCTCAAAGCAAGAAAATACTTGAGACATCATACAGTGCCACTGCCAGCAGCTGACATAGTAGTTCTGCGGAAACCCGCAAGGTGGAGAGAAGTAGTGAATAAAGGGAAAATTAGACATCCACCCGTTCGTAGCAATTGCTACAAAGGAAACCCATACGGGTTCCTCGAAAGAAAAGCCTCATAGCTGAAGAAAAATTCGTCCCGTTCCGGGACGCGAACCCGGGACCACCGCCTTTCCGGGGCAGCCGCTCTTCCATCTGAGCTAACCAGGCGGCTAGCAGATGGCAGGGCGAAGTCGAATTTGTCGACAACACGAATCAACGGCAAGAGTTTGAGATAGTAGTTCTGCGGAAACCCGCAAGGTGGAGAGAAGTAATGAATAAAGGGAAAATTAGACATCCACCCGTTCGTAGCAATTGCTACAAAGGAAACCCATACGGGTTCCTCGAAAGAAAAGTCTCATAGTTGAAGAAAAATTCGTCCTGGTCCGGGACTCAAACCCTTTGTAACAATTGCTACGAACGGGTGGATGTCTAATTTTCCCTTTATTCATGCCAGCAGCTGAGTTGCAACAGCCTTGAAACCGTACACGTTATGGCCTTATGGTTTACAAAGGTTATAAAAAGCAAGAGACATTGATGATCAAGCGGGAAAGTGTTGCACTTTACCTCAATACTTAAGCACTAGTTCCCAGTGATCTGTGACACAATTATACAGCATATAAGCTTTTGCGTTTGTATTCTGTTATAATAAAAAAAAATTTTTAACCACTTAGTATTACTCGATGCTACGCCATTCCTACAGGTCGTGCAAGAGGGAGGCGTGTCTGTCTTTTTTGGTTAGTCTTTTCAACTACCGTTCTAATTAAGCCATTCTGCATTAGCATACGTTGTTGAAGAGTACTAGGGATTGAAAGATATTCTGATGATTCCCCAATAATTCCGAGTTGTCAGACTCGAGCAACCACAAGCTGTAAGCTTGTTAGAAGTCAAATGTAGTCGTTGCTGGTCAGTGATTGTACCTTTATGCTTTCTGCGCTGCTACTAGGTTCCTGCGGCATTTTACGAGTGGGGAAGGAAACGTTGTGAGCAGATGTGTACTTGCCCATAATTAGTAAAAATAGCGAGGCATACTTAACGCTTTACATTTATGATGAACATATGATTATTGATCTCGCCCCTCCCACGCGCGACCAGTGTGATCCGGGAAACTTCGCAGACCTACCGATGAGTAATCATTTCTGACTTGTAAATATTTCCCTCTCTCAAGGATCTTCTTGCCTCGCGCACGAGAACAGCAGTCGAAAAAGAGAAGAGATTGCGCTTTCATTGCAGATCTCCTTGAAAGGGGCGAATGAAAATTAGGAGCGAAATAGCATGCAAGCGGCAGTAAGAGGCGTGGACTCTTATCTCAGTTGCCACGAAATGGGAAGGCTTCGGTCAGGAAGAGATATCAATTCACCTTGTTTAGCCCGACAAATCTTAATATCTCAAAGATGAGGGGCCCCCGGACGGGAAGAGAGCGTACAAGCACCACTGGCCTTATCGCGCGCCCTCGGCACCGGGATCTCCGGGTGTTGCAATGAACCCCTGGAAGGAAGTGGGAATGTACGTGTGATGGCGACGGATTCGGTGGCAAATTGCGGATATTGTGCTTCAGAACTGCAAAAATAAGGCTACCTCTGTAGTGCGAATTCCTCTGAGAGAGCGGAAGTTGGGATCTAGCACAGCAAGGAAGCATAATGAGAATGAAGTGGCTTTATGAGCCAGTTGTACCTGTTGTAAGTACTCAGCCTCCGCTCCAAAATATACTGAAGCGCATTTGGATGGTCGTAGCAATCCTAGTCTTGGTAACTGCGCCTCAAATTCACGCTGCCATTTTAGCCTGCGTACGAGTCACTGAGCGGAACGACAGCATAGCGTTCTGCGGGATTATCATTCCATCTACAGCTAAACATTTTCCAAGATATCGTCAGCTATTTCCTTTTCAGCAGCTTTTCACCTTTCCACAAAGCTGACTAAGCTTAAGTCAACATTCTAAATATGCGATGAAGAAAAAGAAACAAAAACAAAACGATTTCATTGGCAAGACGTAATAAAGAACAGTCTCAACCATTCTATAATATACCTATATGTAGGAATGTCGAGTAAGAAAGCGTCTGAAAGGACAATGCCCTCTTTCTTTAAACAAGTTATGCGGCGAGCAAGGACCCGTTGACCATATACATTTATAGTAATAGCTGCGACTGTATTCTACATGTAATTTCACCTCCCCATTGCGGTACTCTATTCACAGCTCCACGTATTTCATTCAACACTGCTGAATAATATTTCTTTTTCTTTTTCACTTTATGCATCAATCACCTATTAAAAAGCGAACCTTTCTTCGCGAGCCGACTTTGGCGACCATACACAAACAGGTGTGGCAGTGCTGTTCTCTGCGCAGTTTGGACACGAAACAAAGAACGGTACTTTAGTATCCTCACGCCAACAAATACGCACTTTCGAGGGCCTAATTCCTTCAAAAAAACGAATCTTTATCTGCCCTCTTCCCAGGAATTTGGCGCGTCTGTCCGGCATGCAACTTGCAAAAAGAGTTCTGTAGGGAAAACACTGTTAAATTTTCTGCCATTCGCGTGTGTGAAGGCGAAATATACATAAGTATAGTTGCATTTTATGAAATTCCATGCCCCTGCGAAAATTAAACTAAATGACGAATCCTGGAGCACCGGCATGCTCGCACAAACTTTCACTTTTCTTCATCTACTCCTTTTTGCCTCTTTTTCTTTCCCCATTGTCAGTTAAAGGGAAAGCATCGGTACTTTATCCCCTTTTTCACTTTTCTACAATCATCTGTCCCGTGCTGCTACCAAACATCAATGATGTAATTGCAAGTCTGCCCTATAATGCGGACAGAATGCTTTTTAATGTGCCAATGTTTAACACATGGTGTCAATACACGTACCTAATATTGGCAGAAAGAAAACATTGGAGCATTTGCAAACTTTTGAGAGAAGTCTAGTCACGCAACCTTCAAAAGCGCCAGTGTTGTGGCGGAACATTAATGGATAATATACTGCTCGGATCGTCACTTCCAACCTGCTGCTTTGACGCTATAGCACCGAAGTGGCAGCAATCAAGAGGAACGAACTGGAAGGAGTACTAGTGGCAAACAGAACCTGGCAAACAAAGCCTAGGCAAATGACGCAGGTTCACAAGCTACAGAACTTATAGTAGCAAGTAAATCTGCAAGAAAATTTTTTCCTTTACGTCGAAAGAGTGAGAATAAATTACTATAGCTGACGCAAAAAATAAGCATGTTGCCACATGAGATCCAATGTAAACAATAATCGTAAGGCGCCACATCTGTTCACAAAAAATGGGTACAATCATTTTAGAGAGATAAGCAATGCATCTAAATAATTGCAAGAAAAAAAGCCATCAGGTAGTTCTTGTCAGGTTGAAATAAGCCTTACTTCAGCGGGTGCACAGTGAATGTGCATAAGCCGGCTTCACCTTACTGCCACGTTGAATAACACCATTGATGTCACCCCCTTTTATGTATAAGTGTTCATGAAGTGTTTTGCCTATTAGTAACCACGGATAAAGCACGTGGTGTCGAATATTAGAGGCTATTGTCAACATCGTGCAATTTCTTGCCTCATTTTATTCTTGGATTCACCGGTGACTAATGTCCTAAGCCTTATAGGGTTGATATTGTTCGTTCAGGCGAACCTCATTGGTTCCCCAGTGGATTGCCTTTCAATGGCATCTAAAGCCAGGCTTCCTTCAAGCTTTTCATTGCCTTTGGAAGGTGCTCTATGAATTGTATATTGACCATTCAGAAAAATAAACAGAGATTGATGTGACTGATAAAGCGCATAAAAGAAGCTACACTTTTTAATAAAGATAACACCTCTACAACTCAGCATGGCTTTTTGTAACGCCTTCTATCATCGTTTTCTCTGTCTTCCTTATACTGTGGTTTCCCAGCAGCCGCGCACCTAAACTTGTAGGACAAGCCTACAAAAGTATCCCGCCATACCAATGAATCCACAGTTTCTCCGAAAAGAAAAAATAAACGGTCCTACATTTGAGCCGTAACGTCGACTGACGCGCGCGCATATACAATACAGGACAGACAGTAACAGCTACCCGCCAAAGCAACAAAAGGGCGCAAAACAAATGCAAAATCAAGAATGAAAAAGGATGAAAATGGCTACATCAACAACACGAAGAGGTACAACAGGTCCGCACAAAAGCAGAGGCCTTCGCTACTTCCTCCCAGCATGACTGGTCCATGCCTCCCCACCATTATTGCCCTCCGATTTCACGAACCACGTTATTGCTTTAATCTCGAGTCACTCGCTACTTCAGTACAAATATAAAACATCCCCAGAGCACAGCGACCCACCTCCTAGTCACGCTTTGATTGCTGTTTGGTTCTATCAGTCAAGGCAGCACAGGCTCTCATAGCTAGCGCGGGTCACGGTAGCACCCGTCCAGCAATCTAGCAATGAAAGCCTTGTTGATCGTAGCCAAACAAGGGCAGCAGCGCAGCCAAGCCGAATGACGCAATGCGGTCGAGATGGGAAGATCGAAGTAAAAACCCACCCACAGAAAGCCATTGCTTCCGCTTTGATTCCTGTCGAATTGCATTCGCATTTCCCTCGAGAGAATTGCTTTTGCACGTGAATCCAGAAAGCGAAAAAAACCAAGCCGGATGAGACACTAAGCATGTAAGCGAAGAGACTTGCATTTGGGAGAGCCCTGCTCGCCAGCCCTTTTATTGCTCCAGAATAAATATGAGAAGCAGCAATTTTAGTGGTAAACTTCATCTTGCAAGTCACAGCCCGTATACCAGTGACATCGTGATAGTATAACAACCTCCCCTCCGCAAAGGCATTTAGGAAATCCCTAAAAGCATGCTTTGCCACGTTAAGTGTCTTACTGCGGGGAAGCACTTTAACCTTGCTCGGACTACACTGAATATTTACATCGCAGAATGCTTTAGCATCCACCTAATGTAATTTCGGCTATTCCTCAGACGCAACTAGAAGTATGTCTCCAGATTATGTGGTAAGTGACCAGTACACTACTAGCATAGCTTTTGCGAGCTTTCTGTGGCTTGTCCTGATGAAAATTTTATTGGCTTATAGATTCACTAAAGAACTATTTTTCTTTATGTTCATAGGTCCACCATATTGCCTTGACAAAACAATTTTCTGCGATACAATTGACTATTTCGGGAATTACGGGCGCTGCACGTGCATACCTATATCCGTGCAGAATGCTCAAGGCACAATAAGTTATTGCAATGAAAAGAGTGCTTTCTTCCGCAGCAATGTGAAAAAATGGTCAAAGAGAACACATACTTGTGAATGCCGTTTGCACCGGCTTTACTCAACAATGTTCTACAGAAGAAAAACAATACATAGACGTTTCCCCATCTATGCGAGTGGCATCGTAAGTACACAAATGGTCTAATAGAGCGAATACACCCTATTTATCCATTAGGAACAAGAAACGTTAACATTTCTTCACATGCTTCTTCTCCAGGGTCATAAACGTTTTGTTGTACTGTGCTAGTATGTCTGCTTTAATATGAGGGTGGACTTGAAATGGGTGCGCATAGGCAAGAATAGGTCCTGCGTTCTCATTTTCTGAAGTGGAACCTTGTTTTATATTCATGCTCGTGCGTGGTAATAACAATAACAATAACCTAATAACAGTGGTGACTGGACTGCAATACGACGATCAATAAACCCTGTGAAGTTCCCGAAAAGATTTGGAGCAACATCATGAGCGTTTAGCATTTGTACTCTGTGTGAGAAAATGTTATCTGTTCTGAGAAATACCAACGTTACTAAAATAATAAAATCGGCAATAAAGGAGTGCAAGCTGAGAGATGCACAAAATAGTTTGGCTGTTCTCTGTGTGGCGGCCTGCGTTGGACAGATGTAAGCTAACCAACGTGTCCTAACCACTAATGTGTCCTAGTTCTCAATGGCATTCATCTGCGAATCACGACACACTCAATAGGAAATGCAAGAGAACACGCATCTGAACGAGCGTACAAAAGAGCATATTACTGTGGGAGAGAGAAAATGACTAAAGTTGGAAGCACGTAAATTTGTAGAAGGGAATCCAGAAATTCTAAATGGGCACGTCAGACCATTCTGCAGATGGCAGCAAATTTCTTTTCGAATACTTTGTTCCTTTTACCTTCCTTCCTGCCTAAGGCAGCAAGAAGTGAAATATGACTTGGAAGTTTGCCTTCAAATGTCTCGGACCCTGTCTACTTCCTTCGTTACGTCGTTTCTTTACCTTTACCGGTAAACTATTCTTTCCCCTCACAACCTACACAAATGAATGAAAACAAAGGTGAGTGAGTCCTAATTGAAATGGAACGTAACTCAATGCGTAATATCAATAAACCCAGGCGAGGAGTATGAGTCGAGAAAAGACCCTGAACTGCAATCCTAAACTAGCAAAAGCGTTCGAACAAGAGGCTTAGGTGTTAAATAAGAGTAAAATATAATTAATGTCTGTCTGTGTGCAATATTGGCAAGAAATACTAGGTTCTGCTTGCGTTTTTTCTCTAAAATGTTTCTATTGTTCCGTGGTGTGGCCGCGAACCTCGTACATTGCCATCCCACTGGTTTCGCCGTTAGCACGTGACTACCGATTTAATGAGTGTGTGGCTAAGCTTCGAGCTACTTCAAATGAGCATGCTGAGTACTTCGTACAGAGAAAAGGGATAACCAATTCCTACTGTTAAAGCCAAATGAAAGCTTGTGCTTCCAACATACGCTATCTTGAAAAGCCTCTGTGCTTGCGCTGGTTAGTCTAGATATTTCACCTGTATGTCTAATTTACACAATTGCCTATCATATGTCAGCAATGTAAAAGCGCATATTCTTTACAATCGCTTAATATTCTTTAACCTAACATATCAATGCAAGGTACACGTTTCGCTTAAACTGTGATGAATCATTCAATATAGAACTGCGCTATTTTATTGCTCGCTCCGAATGAATAAAAAATTAAAAAAAATGTCATGGTTGAACGCGGTTAAACCAAGTTTGTCAGCCGAAAGCTCGGTTTCGCTTTCTTTGAGAAAGGACGAGGCTATTGGTTTGCAGAGATTTAACTTTTTGTAGCAGCAACTACCACATCTACAATTGCGCCACAAGACAACACACAGACGCTGTTCTACGCCGTCGGCTCTTTCACCGCGAACACGCAGTAAATTTGAACGCAGCCAGCGACGCCGGTGGAACGAAAGACTGACCTTCAGCCACTGTTCGTTTTCAATCCGCAATGCATTAGACAGGCTAAGTCATAGTTCGACCTTGTATGAGATTGAAGGTCAGATTTACGGAACCAGGCGTTTTCTGGGTTGGTACCTGTAGGAGTAGAGTTACCGCTTTAAAAATCCGATGACACCTACGCACTTACGAGTTGTGAATGCGGAAGCAGTAAATTCCAATTGAACGCCGCTGAGTGGTCCTTCGTGTTTTGCGCTGTTAGTAATGTTTGCGTTAATACTCGCTCCGCCAGCCATGTAATGGGAGAGTTGACGATGATGGTGGATTTCGCTGCCTGCCTTTTCGATATTTTTGCTGCGCCATCACGCGAGCACGCCTCGTCCCCTCGTGACGTGGCGTTGCAGCTGATGGGAAGTTAGGTGCCATTTTTTTCGCTGCAACAGACGTCGCCGGCTCTTTCGCTCAATGGCCCATTTGACGTCGCACCAAAAAACCCGAGGACACCTAAGCGCTTCTTATGAGTTGCAAATGCGATAGCATTAATGTCTAATTGAACGCCGCTGAGCGGCCCTTCGAATTCTCAATTCCTTGAGGGTAAGAGAGTGCATTTAGAGGCTTGGGCCGTTTTGATTTGGCTTTACCGAGGCACAGTTAGAACACAGGCGAGAGCTTGTGCGGACAAGTAGCGCACGGGTAACACAGGCTTGCAGAGCGAAAGCGAGGGGGACGGGGTGCCCAGGCGATGCCCTCTTTCCTCGCGCAACAACTGGAGGGCTATCCGCCTCGTGTGCTGGTACTACTAGCGCCACCGCGAGGCCCAGCGGAGCAGCTTTTTTATGTTGCCTAGGAGACGCTACCAATACGCTAAGTAGACGGAGAGAGAGAGAGCGAGAGACAGAGAGAGAGAGAGAGAGAGAGAATTTCCGTTAGTTCGGCACTACTTCGACAACAAAAAGAACTAGCGCCATGCTTCAACACAGGACAGCTCACAACGCTCTTGATGGTCTCACTGCCTTCTTAAACACAGGGCCTCATCGATTGTGGGAGATTTGGCAGCGCCCTGGTAGCCAGATGGCAGCGAGCTAGTTCTGGTCCTGATAGGAAGTCACGTGGTCTGGGATCCCAAGACAACCCGCCGCTGCCCGAAGTTTGCGAAATCGAACGCCGGGATAGCTCGCCAAATATAAACAAGCTACCAACATGGCGGCGCCCGGAGAGGCTAGCGTGCTGTCCGCGTAGTCGGCGCATTTATGCGTTGCCAGATTGAAAATATATAGTTGCATTCAGGAACACGATCACTTTCACGAGATTTCGCGCGACTCGGCATAGGACGCGCACTGGGCCAACATCACCTTGCACAGCGCGACAGACGGCCTCCGACGTGTCCAATGCCAAGATACGAAATCGCGCGTAAGTGATTTGAACCCCGAAAGCGATCGCTCGAGGATCCCAGCTTGCAGCGATCGCGTCGCCCACCAGCAACATAGATATCTTGGCGTTGTGTCATCACTTGACAAGACATAAAAAAGCAGGATATAGGGTACGTCCTTGCGCATAAATTTCGTGCCGACCTACTTGGGCTTCGATTTCAGAAAGTCTGTTTCGGCTGATGGTGCTTCTCATTTTCACCCTAAAGAGCTAGGCATGCGGCTGGGGCATAAAAATGCGCACCGCCTGTTAGCAGCGAAAAGTTTCACGCGAAAAGCAATATTGGTCGCTATCATGAGAGCAACAAGCTAATGTACGTGTGCCTATTGCTCAACCAGTGCATTCTTAGCTTCAACGGCCTGCACTTCCAACATGTATCAGTTTCGAGCTGCCACCGAAGCATAGGATGAAGAGACGAAGCGAACACGCGCTAGCTGCAAAAAAAAAAAAAAAAGGAGATATCGCCGCATACATGCGCATGATATGTGAAAAGGAACACAGCCAGAAAAAGACGAACCGAAAACGTACCGCACTGTGTGTGAATGAGCGTCTACAACTTGGGCGGAACGCAATGCAAATAACATGCGTGCATGAGAGCACGGCGCGCTGATCATCTTCGGGAAGAAGCCTTCATGGGACACGCACACATACACACACAAAAGCTTCAAACAGTTCACCGCCGCTCGTATCGCACCGCCTCGAAATACGGAATGGTGCGCTAGCACCTACGAAGATAACGCTAGAAGTAAGGAAATCCGAAGGTGACCGTAGACAGTTGGCTGAGCGAGGTAAATTCAAGTCCTCAAACGCCCGCGTTGCGATCCGTCAAGTCTCCAGAAAGATGGCGGCGGGCGCCCGTCGCCTCTTTTAGTCGTCTGCTAGCCAGACAACTTCCAGAGAGCAGCCAGACCAAAATCATCCTGGCTGGTTGTGGCAGCCCTCCGGTAGCCAGAACCGTTCAGCCCGAGTAAAACGAACGCCCGGCGGAAGTGCGCGGTGCGGTGAGCGGAGCAACCCGAGAAAAACGAAGACGCTTTGGCAGGCTGGCAGCCCGCCGGTTGCCAGAAGTGGAAAATCGAAGAGGCCCACTGTCTCTTTACGCTTTTCAACTTTTTCGGTCACCGCGAGAGCAACGGACAACTGGCGGCAATCTCTGCGTCGTGCGTGGCTTCGTTCGATTACCTCGAAGGCTTGGACGTCTTCGCGATTATGTTGTGCTTACTCGCTCAGCGCGGGTAGGACCGTGATTCTTGCATTCGTTATTATTTTGTCTTGTTGTGCCGTTGACGAGGTCTCAGCTGCCACGGTGTTGTGAACGATTTTTCGCCACGCCTTCCAACGTGCATGAAAAGAAGGAACGACAAGATGGCCTCGAACCGGACGGAGTCATTCCGTGAGCAATCTTCGACTCAGCATTTGGCGACGTTGCAGTTCGATTACGTGAGCGGACGAGGAGGCAGTTAAAGCTGTCGCCACAACCTTCGCTGTGCGCGTCAGCTTGTAGCTACTGTGCTTCGGCAAGTGTGATGTTGCCGTTATTTGGAAGACACTAGACTCATTGTGAGCTGCAGATATGCGCCGAGGGAAAGGGCTCGTGAATGCTCGTGCGCAACTTCGTTGCGGGTAGGGCCGGGAAGCAGGGGAGTGCGGTCACTCGCTCGTTCGCTCGCCCGCTCGCTCGTTTTGGCTTTTCGATTACGTTGACCATCATCATCGTTTCTGCGCAATTTTTATGTTTAGCAATTAACTTACACCCAACTAGAATTTGTGCATGTGAGTTTACATGTTCAGTTCGCACGGCTCACACTGCCTACAGCGCTATTGAAAACAACGCACATACGCTTCAGGTAAGCTTTCCGGTTAGCGCAGCTCGCTCTTTTTAATGCTGTTTTGAAAACAGCGTACAGACTGCTGCTGCATAATTTTTAATGCTAATAGATGGGAAACAGGCATTACATCTCTGCAAGCGGTGGGGCTAGCAGGTTTGACATGATTTTTGCAAAGGGCAGCGCAGAAGCGTAGTGAAAGAAGGAGACCTGGATCATTTTTCCTGTCCAGGTCTCCTTCTTCCGCAATGCTTCTGTGCTCCCCTTTGCAAAAATCATTACATCTCTGGACAGCTTGGTACGTCGTTTTATGTAAACAGTGCGACGAACGCAGAGCACCCTTCTAAAAATATTATTGTCCTGTATGCATAGCATACAGGACAATGATTTCACTGCGTAAAGTAATTTTTTTTCTGTTATCCATTAAGATAAACAGTCGTATACAGTGTGAGAAGCTCGATCGAGATTGGCTTGAAAAAAGAAACCACACCCCCGTTCACGTACTGGAGACGCCAACAACACAATGTCTCACAAATAGTAGCAGATCGGCAATAGCACAGCAGGTTTGACGACACAAAACGAGCAATAAAGTTCGGCTGCGTGTTACACTCCTGTAACACACGAAGATAAAAGCCTGCTACTCACTTGGCAATACATTAAGGTATACGATCGGAGGGGTCAGACTTTTTGCAAGACATAACGAGTCGCAGCGTGAAGTACCCGAGGGATGAGCCGTTGTCTGCGAGCTTCGACCTCCTCTCTACGTTGCCATCTCGTATCGTCGCATTGATAGTTTCGTAGTTCGGATTCTTCGGCTCGTTTTCAACACTTAGCTGCGGCTTCCCGCACTCTTGTAGCGCGGTTAGATTTGCGCAAACGACCTCTCTCTACGACTTTAAAAAGCTGCAATCGCGGACGAACGCCTTGCTCCTGCCGCTCCGCACGTCGCATCTCGTTTATCCCTTGGCCAGCATCTTCAGCCGTAGCGTACTTTGGAAGGGGATGCGCAATGGTTTATTGATGGCTCGGATGCTTGTTTTGAGCTTGTTCTTTATAGAAACGTATGATGTTCTGTGTGCTGTATGGGTCATTTCAATGAATGTGTGAATCATTGCAGTTTTGATTGCTTACGGGGCGATCAGTCATTGCTGCTGATGATAATATTTGTACCGTCGTTAACAGATGCTTTCGTATTAATGCGCGAGAAGAAACCGCAGGTCATACCATAGCATGGTTCCCGGCCCATATGGGCGATGTAACTAACCGAGCGGGTTGCAACCCTAACGAGCGGGCCAACTGCCTGGCGCGTGAATTCACGAACCGCGCCCGAGCTAGCGGTCCGGCTCTCCCGCAGGAAGGCCCCTTCAAAGATAAACTTACAACCTTTCACGAAATTACGTCACATTACAGACACAGCAGGAGAAAATTCTCTCCCCCCAGCCCGAAACTGAACAGGGCTCAGGCTGTTACTTTCAGGCTTTTACAGACGAGCTCGTACCTCACCCCGAGAGCGCTTAGTTGGATAGACCCGAACTTTCCGCAATCGTGCTCCAAATGCGGTCACGCGTGCTGCTCCTTCGACCACATGCTCTGGCTGTGCCCGTACAACGCGGGCTCCGACTTTCATAACCAGTCCAAGTGGGACGCCTTGCTGAAGAGCTCGGATTTCCCAAACCAACTACAGGCCGTCCAGAGGGCCCGCGACGTCGCGGAGAGTCACCATCTCCCTGTCCCGTCGTGGGCGGAGCCACCAACTTGATCGGGGAACCTTCGGTTCCCCCAATCAAGTTCCTCAAGACACTCTAATACAATTCTTGTCACTGTCACTGTCACTGTCACTCGACGAGACGCTGCCTTAAGGGGTGTATGAGCCATTCCAACAAGCCACGTAAGGCTTTTGCCTTATACAATATAAAAGCCCATAAGTATACTGACATTTACTCATCATCATCATAATCAGCAGCAGCAGTACCATCATCATAAACATCATCATAATTATGATTATAATAATCATCATCAGTAGCAGCAGCCTATGTAGGTCTATTGCAGGCGAAGGCCTCTCCCTGCGATCTCCAATTCTCCCTGTCCGGAATTTCATAAATAATGTAATCCTGGAATACAAGCTACCTTGCCTATACCTTACTCGAATAGGCAGCAATTTGTTTGTGCGGTTTATCTTAGACATTACGTCGTATTTTTGTTTCTTGCATCGTGTTTAACTGTATTAACATTGCCCATCTAATGCCCGTATTAAAAAATATGCTTACATCTCGCGTGAGTAAAGCGCCGTGAGTAAAGCGCCATTGGCATATTTTAATAATTTTTTTTTACAAACAACAAACAAAATAACAAGCACGCATTTGCAAATAAAAAATAAAATGGGCCGGAGCATCGACGATAATTGTGAATGTAAGGGAATAGCCCGAACAAGCGGCCAAACGAGCGAGCGAAGCCTCCACATACGAGTTGCGCATGCGTTGTCAAGTGGGACAGCGCTACAACGGCGCCACCAACGGCGTTCTTGTGCCTCGAGGATAATTTCTATCGCAATAAAAAAAGGGACAGCATGGCTTCACAACCCCGATACTAAACAACGAAAATTTTTCTAGTAGATGGTACTGTTGCACCACGGTCGATATGGAACGTGTGTCCCACGCGAGGCGCACTTCAGACCGGCCGTTGTTGTATGTAACATGGGAAAAAAATGATCTTGCCCGAAAAGCCCAGGCGCGATACCCACATATGTTTTATAACTTTGGACCTCTCGTGGCTGACCTGCAACTTTACTACAGTCAAACACGACGCAAGAAACAAAAATACGAAGTAATGTTTATGATAAACCGCGCAAACAAATTGCTGCCTATTCGAGTAAGGTATAGGCAAGCTAACTTACATTGCAGGAACACACCTTTTCTAGAATTTCGGGTAATTGCGTTTCAAATCATCGCACAAAAAAGATTTTATCTTTTTGTGTGAAGTGTGGGCAAGCTATACTTTATTTTATAATAATTGATAATTATGTTTCAGAGTAAAACATCTTGAGCAATGGTGTACCAGTCTGACAACTGATACATCAAAGAAAGCGAAGCTATATAAGCAACTTTTCACCACGCCTCTTGGTTCTCATGCGCTTCGGTATTACAGTTATATTAGGTGCTATTATAGGTATCCGTTTCCTCTCTAACGAACTGGTGCTGCTTTCAAATGTGGTCGTGGCCGGGTGTTGTTAGTGACAGCTCCCATGCAGGCTGCGCTGCAGGAACTCTCCGGCAGCTTTCGCCGTCGCAACTGTACAGAGAAAGAAAGAGAAAGAGAGAGAAAGCAAAGAGAGAAAAGCAGGAAGGTTAACAACACAAGCTACCTGTTTGCTGCCTTACACTGAGGGTAAGAAAAATAGGGAATAGTAGCAAATTCCTAGCTGACATCCGACATGGAGGCCGTCTAACGTGGCGTGTGAGCCAATAAACTCAGGCAGAAAGCATCCTTGACGATTATTTATGTCATGAGGCCCATTTCTGAACGGTGTACGCGACACAGATGTGTCGACAGACTCATTATTTCTTTAGTCCTTTTATCAAGTGCTTTATTTGGTTCTTCTTGAGCCGCATGGATGCTACTTAATATAGATAGTAGCGGCCTATGCGTACTGAATTAAGAGAGATACTCGCAAGTGGTTAGAGCGGTGAACACGTGATGGGATGGCACCACCGCGTTTGCGTAGTGTGCACTCGGTTCGTGGTGTCTAGAGCGACGCCACACTCTTCATTTATGTAAAGAGGGAACCACCGCTTTTCCTGGCTCGATTTTTGTCGCTTCATTGAATAGAGCCCGGCCGAATGCCATTTCATCACGTGTGGTCGCATAGGTGCATTTGATGCGATTCGTGTGGGGAACTGTCCCACTGCATTTTGGTCACATGAGTGTCCTTAAGTGCCATTTGCTTCTATCACATTTAGCAAACACTTGTTCTATGAGAGAAGGAGAAGGAAAGCGAATGAAGGAGTATTCTTGTGCCGAAAAAGCATGACAACCATGGCATGACGACGCTGTTGTGAGAACGGTGGCGTGATGACCATGGGATGGAAACGATCTTGGGATGAAGACGCTCGATTGCCAACGATAATGTGGCGAGGAGAATAACTCAGCTGGAATGACTACGACGAAATGACGACAATGGGATGACGATGCTAATATGATAACAGTGGTATGGTGACTGCATGACGATGACGGTTTCTCGGCGGTAGCAAGACTTTTTCGTCATCATCATCATCTTCTTCATCATTGTCATCATCAGCCTATATGTATGTCCACTAAACAACGCAGGCCTCTCCTTGCGATCTCCAATTACCCCTGTCTTGTGCTGGTTGATTACAACTTGCGCCTGCAAATTTCGTTACTTCATCACTCCACTTTATTTTCTACCGTCCTGCACTGCGCTTCCCTTTTCTTGGTACTCATTCTGTAGCTCTAATAGGCCACGGCTTCTCTACCCTATGAATTACATCGCCTGCCCGGCTCCATTTCATTCTCCTGATGTCAACTGGAATATCGGCTACCTGCGTTTGCTCCCTGATCCACACCGCTCTCTTCCTGTCTCTCAAGGTTACACCTAATATTGATCGTTCCGTCGCTCTTTGCGCTGTCATGAACTTGCTCTGAATTTTTTTGGTAACATCTAAGTTTCTGCCTCTTATGTTAGCACCGGTAGAATGCAGTGATTTAGCACTTTTCTTTTCAACGGCATTGCTAAGGTCCCAGTAGGGATTTGGTGATGCCTGCCGCGTGCACTTCAACCTATTTTTATACTTACATAAACTCTCTTTTTCATAATCCGAGTTCCTTGCGAGTAATTTACCTAGATAGACGTACTCCTGCACAAACTCTGGAGGCTGACTGGCGATCCTGAATTCTTGTTCTCTTGCCAGGCTGTTAAACATCATATTTGTATTCTGCACAGTAATCTTAAAGCCCATTTTTGTACTTTCTCGGTTAAGGTCCCCAATTATTTCTTGCAATTTCTTTCCAGTGTCGTTCAATAGGACAATGTCATATGCACACCGAAGGTTGCTCAGACATTCGCCGTTGTACTTCATCACTAAGCCTCGCGACTCTAATAGCTTTATTACTTCTTATGAGCATGCAGTGAAATCATTAGAGAGATTGTGTCTCCTTCCCTGACCCCCTTTTTGCTTTGGTAACTTTCTACTTCTCTTGTAAAGAGCCAAGGTAGCAGTGATTCTCTATATCTACCTAGGTAGACAAAGATAGAATCAGAAAGCCTGCATGATGACAAAGCTGTCACAACAATGGGTTCACGAAAGCGCAATAGTTAGGACAAAATTACGACACCGGAATGACCACGCCGGAATGACCACGATGGCATGACCACGACGGCATGACCACGACGGCATGACGGTGACATTGTGATGACTATATGATGTCGACAATGGCATGTCGGTGATGGAATGATGACGAAGGTACGACGACTATGGCTCAAAGACTGTGTGATGACGACAACATCCCAAAGCAGTGACAGCAACAGACTAAAAAATGGCAGAAAGATGAGCACGACATGACAACGAAAAAAATGAGGACATTGTCATGAAAGCAATGAAATAAAGACGCTGAACAAATGGTGACGAAAGCGTGGCAACAACAGAATATTGGTGTTGAAGCTCGAGTACGCGCTCACATTAATCACTTGTCACCACGGGCTGCCTAATTAATTCGCCCTACATAAGGTCTTTGTTCGCACTATGTCCGCTACTGGCCATTCGGACCGCCTTAATTGACACTATATCAACACTTTTAGAATGCACTATGTCCAGCATTTTCCTACATTTTCAGGAGACAAAACGTCACAAAAATGTAATCGGACATCTTTTTGTGATCTTTGCTTTGAATAGGCAAAAAGTGCATCGCATTAGAACGATTACAGAATACTGGCTAAAAACACCCATATAAGTTATTTTCTATTCGAATGAGATATATGCAACGTAACAGTATTTTATAATCATTGATAATTACGTTTATCCCACCGCGGTGGCTTACCGGCTATGGTGTGGCAATGCTAAGCACGAGGTCGCGGGATCAAATCCCAGCCGTGGCTACGGCCTTTCCATGGGGGTGAAATGCAAAGACGCTCATGTCCAGTGCCCCAGAGACACCTAAAACATCTCGTGGTGATCAAAATAATTACGTTCTCCCCCACTACGGCGTGCATCAAAATCAAATCGTGGTTTTGGCGCGTAAAACTCTAGACTTCATTCATTCATTACGTTTAATAAAATTCGTTGCGTTTACATCTGATATTGGCCACGCCGTCGCAAGCCGGTCTTCATCGCCGCAGGGACGATGAAGCTTCGATAGCTTTGATAATAATAGCTTCGATGTAATTATAGTTCATTCCAAGTAGAACACCAATGCTCCTCAAATCGGCTTAGTCTCGATGTCTGTGTGAAATTGAGCTTAATACTAACAAAATGGTTTCACGTTCAATTCACTCAACGCTGTGTCTACGGAAGTTTTACAGGAAGAATAGAGAAGAAAAAGTGAATAAGGAATAGCGCAAAGGGCGTACTTACCCATATGCAAGGGGCTTAATGCGATGCCAAAGGATCCCCAACCTCTAAAAAAAACTATATATATATATACATACTCAAAACAAGGCATTGCAAGCGCGGGAAAATTAAAAAAGCTCGTGGTGTAAAGCGACGAAGTTAAGGTCAAAAGAACCGAATGTCATTTGCGATGTCACACCTGGTTCTTTCTTCCTGTCCCGGCGCTCTTTCAGTGTCTCGTGAAGCTGTAATTTTATTTAAGTCTGCATGTCGGAAACGCGGGAGCCACCGAGAGTCCGGCAGCCACATTCTCAAATATAGATGATAGAAGGCGAAGACAATTTGTTCCAAAAAAGTAGGAGTAAGTTGTCCCATGCTTGCGAAGTCGCACGAAAGGTCGTAATAAGCGAAGTAAATAGAAACCTACGACATAATAGCACTAGTATTAGAGGCGATAATATTATAGTACTAGGAAGCTATACACATTTTCATTTTACACGTCAGTACAGCCTAACACATTCTTTAATTAAGTAAGCACTCTACAGAATAACAGTAGGCCTACTTGAGAAACAAAAATGAAGAGGGCGATGCCTCGAAATTATATCTACGTCAACATGCAAGCTGCAGTGTCCTTTGTTAACGGATAGTAGGCACTATATATTAAAGCAAACTATATTCGAGCAGAATAACCAGAACGCAAAACATATGGCTAAAGGAAAATTTCAACATCAATAAAGTCTGGTTCGTGTGGAATCGCCTGCGGCAGTCGTTTCTCCTGCCGCTATATAAACGGAGATCAGATCAGATTTCCTCCCGAAATCCCACGCACAAAAATAGAAGAGATGTATTGTCACTCCCTCTCGCGGCGCGAAAAAAGAGGAGCGAAACGCAAGTAAGAAAAATTCGGTGGAGAAGTCACTCCCCCGCGAGTACGTACGGCGAGAACAATTCGCTTCGCGCTTCCAGCGACCATTCAACGTGGGGGACACGTAGCTTTTCCTTGCGACCATCGCTGCTATCTGTTACCGCAGCGGGTCGCCTCAGCTTCCCAAATGTCCCTGCAGACCACCGTGCACGCTGAGAAGGCTTCGCATTTTCGTATGCCCCGGTGGGACAGTTGCACAGATGGACAAGATAGAAAAGAACAGAAAAAAAGAGACAAGTTGGAGAACCCCAAATGGAGAAATCAAGTAAAAACAAGAATAGGTAGCTGAAATAACTTCAAAAACGCTGGTAAAATCTTCCAACGTCCACTTTTTTGTTCGCGATAGCTTCCGCGACACATCGTTCATATTGTATACCTTGAAGGGCGACAGGCTATCAGCACCATCACCGAGACCAGTAGGCTTAAAGATATATACCGAATGCTGCCGCGTGCTTTGCGTACATCACTTTCGCGGACTGTTCACACAACACCCTCCGCTTGTCTGAACTTCTGGTGGGTTCCCTTTGACCCCGTTTCTCACTTCGTGTTTATTTGCGCGCCCACGCGTCCTTGGCAAAAGGTCATGGTATTTAAATATACTGCATACAACTTTTAATGCGTAAGCATTCTTTGAGTACCCAGAAAAATTTGTCCTTGCCGTGACGCTTCATGGTTTTTGAGCTTAATGGTTGGGGCATCGGGATGCTCTTGTATCGGACTAGGTTCGACTGCCTGCAGCGAGAGCGGTTTACTTTATTTTACTTCTTTAATGTGAATGCGGATCTGTTAAGCGAGAACCCGACCAGCGACCGACACACCTACCCAGGCAAACCATGGAATGGTAGGCAAAGAAAGCGTTGCCTTAATATGCTTCAGGGCACATTGCGAAATGCAATGACATAGTGCTCGTTGTGAAATGTAATTTACGGAAATAGACATTTTTATATATGGGAAGCATTATTTTGAACGCCAGTAGAAGTGCACCTTATAAGCGTACACATTTACTGAGGGATGTTTGGCAGGCAGTATTTTGGTGACGTTATACAAACCTCTCGCTGCCATCATATTTTGCAATTGCAAATTCCACTCTAAATTTATTCAGTTATGACTGCAATGGTATAATTTATTCAGTAAGTTGTCGGCGATTGTCACTGACTTCTTGACGACTACTTAAGTGAACATTGTGTAACCCGGAAAATTGACCTAAGGTTCTAGTTACATAGAAACTCTTTTAAGAAGTATTTCAAGCTTTGGCCGAACTGACATGGGATCTGTTTTGCACCACTGCCCAAGAACAGCCGCTACCGCTTCGAAATCGGGCCGTAGGCCCGCAAAAGAATAGAGCATGCATGAAAAAAGTGGAAGTGAAAATATAAAAGAAGGAGTGCCGTGGAACAAGAATATGCTCATATGTACTTGTAACTTTTCAGGTAGCAGCTTGTCGTAAAAGCCACAAAGAAAAAGCTGATTTCTTGGGTCATTATTGAAGGTGCCCGAGCATACGAAGCTGCATGCTGTCAGCTGAGAAAAAACGTTCAAGAAGATGCGGATAGCGGATAAAAAAAATATCACCAGAGGACAGCGACTGCTGCAGCCCAGCCGTTCTTGCGTAGGAGCCGAAAGCGGGCAGGCGACATTTATAGGAGCGCATGCCACTACCTGTCCCACATAACTTCCAATAAAACCACGGCTTTCACCCGCACCTAACAACCCCCAGCTACACAACAGGCGACCCAACACAACCATAAGGTATACCACGTGCTAGGGACCTTTTGCTAACTTTCTGTCTGCGATGGCACTGACCGTGTTATCCACAGTGCCCGCGATGGCTGTTAAACTTTTTCTTCGGAGCTTTTTTTTTACGTTTATTACACTTAAATTTCAATCTGCTGTCTTCTTATACCCAGTGTCGGCATTCTGCCACAGTTGGTTTTCTCTGAACATATCCACGAAACCGTCGAAGACCATAGTTGAACATATATTTCTCAGTTGGGGAGCAAACATTTGACTTTTTCAACCCTTTAATGATTAATATATAATGAAAAGAAGACGGAGACAGCGAAACCATAGGAATGCCTTTCTTTTTCTTCGTCTCCGTATCGTAAATCATGAATCTGTTCTAACTCGCCCCGCACTCCATTCTTATAATATATTTCCCAAGCTTGTAAAGAAAACCAAGAGTGTCAATGGATGACAAAATCGTGGAGCAGAGACCTTTGTTTCTGATAGAGTACGAGCCAGAATTTGATAGGAACAGAACGGTGGGTTTACATAAAAGCGTGTCTAACTTTAAAAGTGCCATTTTCGTTCTAGGAAATGAGACTGTTAGGCAGTTAAGAAAAAGGTGAAAATAATATAATATTATCCGTGGCGAGTTTGTGATTATCATGTGTGTACTTTCAGACCACGAATGTGGATTGCAGATAATTCCAGTGGAGGCATCACAAGCGCGATTTACGAAACAGCGTAAATGTGAGTGCGTGTGTGCATTTATGTGCCCTAGGGTGCCTGCTTTCGGCTTGTATCCTAGATGGGCGACATGTTTGTTGGTTACCGTTAATTAAGTGATACGCAGGGCGCACGTAATGCTTGGTCGCGTTCTACACACCAACGTTGTCGTAAGTTCATCCCGCTCAGAAAGGCTTCAGCAAATTCGGAAGGCCTAGGCGCCAAACTAAAGAAGCAGCGAAGAAGGGAATATGAGTGAATGTAGCGCTGCATTATACGCATACAATTTAACAACTGAACATTTCTTCAATACAGAAAACGAATCGCTTAGGAGCTGTGACAAAAGCCTGAAGGTGGGTGGTTGTTCTCCCGTGGTGAAGGTCGTCGTTCGCGCTGGGTGATGGTGACTCTCAGTGGGAACGGAAATTGAACTGGGAGTCCCGGTATCTACCTTCGCCTTCTCTTTCTGTCGCCGTTGTGCGGCACTACACATGCAGATTACTTTGTGACTCTTTATTCTTGCAGACGCATCTCGGAGCTGTTTGTTGCTTTTTGACGGCGAAAAGGGGAATAGCTTGCTTTTGCGTCACATTTCTTTTTGCGGTTTTGCAGAAAAGATCAAGCATTACCGATGTCTACCCTGCGGGGTAGACAACATTGTTACGGCTTTTTTAATATTTTTTTTTTTGCATCCTACCTCTTCTCTTATATATTGAAAAAAAAATGATGTTAGAGTGGGATTATTGAGCAGCATTCTTCCTCGACAGCACCCTTTATTTATAAAATATTCATGTAAGAAGAGCCTTGAGACTATGCGAAGGCACCTCATCTCCACATTAATCTTCGCGGTAACCAAACATTTGTCGAGATAAATGCACAGGAGCCTCTTTCCGCAGTTCTTGTCGCAAGTGTGGGGAGCATAATAATCAGTCTGCCTCCGTGAAGGCTACACGCATGCAACAATTCTTTGTCCCTTCGTGTTCTTTTTTCTTTGCATGATATTGGCGTGCGTAAGGCTGCATCGATCTTCTAGGGAAAAAAAAATCACGAACGCCTTTCATCTTTCGGTGTAAAGTACCTCCTAGTTTTACTACAATATAGCTAGCAACGTCGCGAGTGTGAGGTATTCTACTCTCAAAAATTGTGTATGCGTAAAACTAGAAAACTACACGCAGCAGCGCGGATGTCCTGCCAAAATGCGTATATTCTAGGTATTATAAACACAAAAATGTCGTACCACATAGTGATATGATTATACGTCAGTTTGTGGTGCATAATAATACACGTCCGCATGCAAATATTTAGGCTGTCATGCATATGTAAAAATGGAGGGGTGTTTCTAATATTCAGCAAGCATTTCTACCACCTTAAAGGATGATATATGGGTGCATGTTTACACCAATATGCACATAAAGATCTACATTTGAATTTCAGAGCACGCCCGGTGTGTGTATACGTGTACGTATGACCTGCGTATGAGCGAAGGTAGCTCAATGCTAATGCAATACCTTTTTTTCTCAGCGACGTTTGATGCATCATAACAATAGGAAATAATGCAGGTAGACAGGCACAAGCCATCGCACGAGCATCACAAAATGGTATGTTGCTAGACCACACCGCTAAGTCATGACCTGACGATAACAGCCACGAAACCACCGTACGTGTCCCTCATTCATTGTTCGAGTTATTTAAGTACTGCCTATTGTTACGCATCATAAACCTGCGAAACCAAATACTTGAATACCATGGTATTGCCCACGCAAGAATTTTTAATGTCTTTCAATGTTTTAAGCGTGGGATGCTTTTAGCTCCCGTTATCACGACCTCCAAGTGACCTTGAGCCAAAAGACAGAGCCACTATCCGGGCATTCAAACAAGAACATTCGGGCAAATTGCGAGAACTAAACAAGATCATACAGGCAACCAGTCAAAACTGCAGAAAATTCAGTCTCTGGCCCCCAACCTTTTGTAAAGGACCGCATTACCACGGCCTCTGCAAAAGATCCAGCAATCATGGCATTACATACGTTAGTTACTGCCCAAACAAGTTACAAAACATATTACTCCTTAGTTCTTCCTTATGTTTGTTCATAAAATCGCTCAAGCTATAACTTCTAGTACGCTGAAGCTTTATTTGTCATTTCCAATAGCGACGTTCAAAAGCCAGATGCAAGGCATCAAACACTTCAATTAGGGGAACTAGAGTGCGGTGTGTAGCTATTGCGCTCGCCGAGCCGCTGTGTGTCGGGGCGCCAGACGCGTCTGGTGCGCTGCTTTGGCTTCATGGAGGAAGGAAAAAGAGAGCATTACATCACGCAGCCAGCCTTGGCAAACGAGCGCTCCTTGAAGCCAGCCCTTCGCCCAGTGACGCCCAACGCATGACCTCTTGCGTCGAGGTCACGGAGCAAGAATAGGGATTTGCTAAGACGTTTGGTCGCGCCTCCTTCAGCCGCTTTTCTTCTTTTCGCGGCACAGTGCGCCCGGTCTCCCTGGCGTCTTTCGCTGCCTGTCGTGGCGCTTTTAGTCGATTTTATTTCGTCTAGCTGGGAAGCATCCCTGTGGACCAGTGCACAGTATGTCACGGTGCGGTGTGGTGCGCAGTGGTAGTGTGGTGGGGTATGCCGTTGCGAATATGCACTAGACCATATTTCAAGACTGTGGCTAGAGTAATCGCCAAACAATGTGATTTGACGGTTGCCATCTCACGTTTACATTGATGGGAGAGCCAGAAATTTGTTTTGCACATGGCACTGTATTGTTTTCTATACGGTTATATTCTGGGACACTGTTCTTTGTACTGTATGCACCAACTCCCGCAATACTCCTGCTACAGAGTTGCAGTATGTAAAAATAGGTAAATCAATTTAATAGAAATCTGTTAATTCAAGGTCACATGCGTGCGCGAGACACGAACATATACTGAAATAGAACGATGTTTCATAATTTGCACAGTTGTAATTTTTACTGCGCAATTGAACTTTCTCACGGTCTGATGAAGACCTTTCTGGATCATCCTTGGGACATTCCCTTAGATTGCTTTCAGCATTCATAATGCGTAAGCAAGATATGCATAATCAGGACTGTTTATGTCTAAGCTTTACCATCTTTTGCTATGATTGAATGTTTCTCAGTATGCTTGTGGTAGAAAATTATTAGGATTAAGCAGCTCATAACGCGAGTAAAAATTGACTACAAGCAAGAAAATACCCATGTGTTCCATTGTGGCGAAGATACAAAAACAGGTCATTACTTCAATGAACCAAAGTTGGCCTCGCTGATTGACTCAGCAGAGGACGACAAAGGTAGATAAACACGTCTTATGCTTGCTAGGTATGAACTTATTTACAAGCAAAGTAGTTGGACGAGCTGATCAATCCGCTGGCGGACGTGAGGAGCCACGCGAAAACGCACTTACTTCCACGTCTACTCAAACCCGTATAGGAACAAAATTTAAACCCACACTTAAGCGTACATAGGTGAAAATGTTTTCCGTGAGTCTCTGCATCTGTGAAGCGAAAACAACAGCAACAAAAGAAAGTGGGCTGCATCACTTCGAAAAAACATCGAAAGCACAAGAGCAACGTAGCGCTACTCTGCCGTGGGCATTTTGCACTGAGTACACCATAATATAAACACTCTTGAACGAGTTCTCGAACTCAAACGACGTGATTTCTTATGAAACGTGCTCAAAGGAGAATGCAGCATGCGTGGGTGGGAATCGTACAGCAAAGGGAATCGCCTTTGCACAATTTCACACGCTAGTTTCCAAGTTGTACAATCTGGGATTGTCTTCGGGGCTAGTTTAAACTCTCTTACAGTACAGTGCATCACCTGAAAAAAAGAATGATTGCAGCTTCTTTACGATGGAACAAATAAAAAAGCAGATAAGACGTGAATATCCACTCTTGGATTCCTTTTCGCGTGCTCATCTCCTTATAGTCACATGGGGATGTGTGTAATGGCTCTTTTGACTCTTACTTTGACCTAGAGTTGTGCTGTGTGATTTAGACACTGTTCAGTTCATACTTTCAAGAAGCGTAAATTTGGTGACTCTGACACTGAGAAGACAGTGCGGAACTTTCCGCAGGCAGTCTACACTGGGTGACAAAATTTTCAAGAGCGCGGGAATGGTGCGCCCCAGATTGCGCGCCAGTGAACTGTGCCCTAGATGCCGCTGATTCAATTCGGGTTTGTTTCTAGGGACGCGCTACAAAATGATACAGCTGAGGTGAGGTGACTGCCGTAGGGATGAGTGGTAGGAGACGCACGGGCGTAAAGAATCACCTCCTTGTTCCGGCCAAGTGGATGCCAGTGAGAGAGAGAGGGGGACTCTTCAACAAATACTCGAGAGGTTTGCCTAGGTGCATGCCTAGCCTGTTACTCTAGATGGGTATTATGAGAAACAAAATCATAAACACAGTGTATGACACAGGTACGCAACATGCCCAAACACACCCTAACACTCAGGAAACTAAGGTATCTCACTAAGACCAACACTCAGGAAACTAAAGTATTTCATTAAGACAAATGTCTCTGAGAAAGCTTGAAACTCCCTTGACTGCGCGAGATGTACAAGCGGCGTTAGTACATGGGCCAAAACGTGTCTTAGTTAATGTAATGACAGTGTTTCATGAATGTGCAATGCGGACTTTGAAGATTTTGTTTTTTTTACATAAAGTAGCCTGCAAGTGCAGATTGAGTGGGCTATATATTTGCGCACGTGGCATGCAAGGCGCAGAGGCGACCTTGTGCGTTCGGTACTAAATTGGAAGTGCTTAGTATATGAGACATTTAGCCGAATGTGGTGTAGGTATGGTGCTAGCAATCACTTCGAGTAGTGCGGTAGGCTAATTGATGAGATCTAGCTGCACGAACAAATAAAAGGCAGATCGCACTGGGGCAGCGGCAGATCTTCATCCTTCTGCTTGCTCTAAAGTAAGCGAAAGAACACCAGAAATTTACTCGGCATGTGAATCCATATTTCGTGTTGGTGCCCTCATGCATGACTTGCTACTTAATTGCACAGAAATATTACTTCTAGTGCTCATCCTAGAACATAGTTAAATGGCTCACGTACCAAATGTGGTAGATGGAGTGATATGCGGTATAACTATTCAACCAAGAATGATGTTCACGGGAAGATGGGTGCTTTATGTGTATAAAAAGGGGTCAAATATGGGATGTGTCAGGCTGAAACGAATGTTTTAACGAGGATGATTTTCTTCCTCGTCTTGTGGAAACACAGGATCCAGCATGAGCCCTTCCTTGATCGACCGTTGTGGCATAAATATATAAAATTAATTAAAAATGAAATTATGGGGTTTTACGTGCCAAAACCACTTTCTGATTATGAGGTACGCCGTAGTGGAGGACTCCGGAAAGTTCGACCACCTGGCATTCTTTAACGTGCACCTAAATCTAAGTACATGGGTGTTTTCGCATCTCGCCCCCATCGAAATGCGGCCGCCATGGCCGGGATTCGATCCCGCGACCTCGTGCTCAGCAGCCCAGCACCATAGCCACTGTGCAACCACGGCGAGTTCATCAATATATAATATGTCAAACATGTCATAGGCAGTTTATTAGAAGGTTATTTGCAGTATTATGTCATGAAACATTCGTGCAATAAATTTTTTGTCTTGGTTCTCAATATTATGGTGTATTCATATCTCTTACCCTAACCTCGCTATATTGTCCCGCTTTTTGTGGCTCTTCACTGTCTCAAATAGGCTATTGTTATTTGAAATTATATTTTCTTCTAGTTAAAAGGCAGCAAAAAACGTCTTATTCCTTTGATTGCTTATTACTTATGTTATCATCCCAAACGTCGATTAAACAGTTTTCAATTTTTCCTATGTCGCGGTATCTGTAAGTGTGATGGTAGCCCAAAGAGAAATTTCCCTACGAGGAAACATATAAATTAATATCACAGGTACAAAAGATGCCCTAGGCCAGAAGAATGCTTCTGGCAATAAAAATAACTAGAGAAACAAGAGCCATTCTTAGTGACAAAGTGATTGAAATCCGTCCTTGACATCTTGACTAAAATAACTTTTTCTATAAAGGGATCTTAAAACCTGCCCTCTGAGAAGCGTAAAACTAGCCGGGTAAGAAGTTATCCGCTTGAGGAATGAAACCTCAGCAAGTTGAAACACGAAAATAGAGTGCCTAAGTATAACAAAGAAAGGGATCAATTACGAGAGCACCGCGCAGGTTCACGATGCGAGGATGTCTCAATGGTTTCCACCACAACGCCAGTGGGTTATCTCCCTTTATGGAGGCCTGTCCCATGCTTCGCATTCATTAAATGTGTTCAAGCAATGCGAAAGCTCTGTTTCATACTGAAATATTGAATGTGGGAAACAATAACAGAAGGTCGGCCAATGAAGCAGACCGCGCTTCTACCAGTAATCTCGCCTTCGTGCATAGCGTTCACCGCCAGCGTTTCCCGGCAAACATTGCACGTAAAGCGTGACAAGCAGACGGAAATCTTTCATCTTAAAGGCGAATGTTAAGCGTCCTCCTAATTTTTTGGTGCGCACCATTTCTTGCAAGTAAATTATAGCGACATGGAAACTGATAAATATAATATATTTGAATGCGATAGACAATGGGACATTTGACCTTGCGCATTGATGCAAGTAGCTATAAATTTAGGCAACTAATTATAAACTAAGTCAAAAACATTGTTGGTCCCATCGTCTTACCTCGTAGCCCCTTTCTTTCTTAACCAGAGTTGCCCGCGTTAGGTTACGCACTGTATAAACAGTTAAAATAAGAGCCACATGTGTATGTTTTCGTAACTTTTTTGTTCTGTGTCAGGTACGCCACGAACCAATACGACGTACCAACAAGCCCATGGTGCAACATTAAATAAACGGTTCAGTTTTCTCGGAAGTGAAAATAAACAATCTCACGGTTTCCAGCATGGCAGCACTTCAAAAAATCGACACAGTTTGGCCGATCTGTAATGCGCGCACTTCACTTTGTAACAATGTTATTCAAGTGAATGAGTAGTACATCAAATGCCATAGCGCCATAGTAGCTACGCCACCAGGTAGACTGTGTGGCAGAGCTTATTTGCCCTCGTGAAGTTGTTTCTGCTTCACTGCCGGAACCAAACGCAGAAGTACGTTTAGCGTGGATAGAGCACATTTCCAGGAAGCACTGATGGCTGTAGATGTACGCACCTATGCGCTGAAGTTTACCTAGTGCGATCACCCAGGTACGTGTAAGTGACTTTCGGCTGAACCGTAAGACTAAGCCGGTAATTTGGGAACCCATTCTCATTATGAGAACTCGACTGGCGGAAGCTCATTTGGACTCATTTAAAGTGGCTTCCTTAATGACGTGAAGTACCAGTGCTTTGTGCTAGGTCCCATCTCGGTCTACAATCCGTTCTCATCCGCATCATCATTGCCTATAGAGTTTAGGCTTTAGTTTCTTTTGTAAGCCCGGCTGTTTCGTGTTGGCACAACGTTCAAGCCTACCGTGATAACTCCCTCTTCCATGCCCCTCGAACCTTCTCTCCCTACCCTTTCCTCTTTGCAGAATTGCCTCTTGTGTCCATTATCGACTTTCATGTTGTTCCCATTTCCTCAAGAGCTCCCCAGCGACGTGACAGAAATTCCGCAGGTAATACTGAAGGAACCGGCTTACCCGGCTCCTGTCGTTTACGTGCTGCCTTTCACGGCCATGTGTGTTTGCCTTCGATTTCCAATAGCAAATAAGAATCTCTGCCACACTCAGGCTTCCCTGCTCTGCTCGGCCGAATCTCTCGCCTGCTTTCATCTGTCGATCTACTCACTTTGCAAATCCAGTCACGGTTCGCTAGAGGCTGAAGTCTCATAGTGCAGCAACCACTTTAGTTTTTTGCTTGAAATCAAAAAAACTCCCTGCGCTTGTGTTGCACCCTCTCTATACCCACAAGAAATGGCATAAGCACTCCAAATGAACTGAGCCTGCACGAAAGAGACGTCAGTTCTTCCTTTCTTCTTGTAATCTTTTAATACAAATGTTTCACCATGTCTTCCTTCTCGAAATTTGAGGACTGCTTGAGAATATTTGCAAACTGAAGCCACCATGTCGCTTCTTGTTTGTACAAATTTGCTGCAGAATGATGGCTTTCAAAGAAGTGAAACGCTGTCCTGTCAGTACAAGGCTGAGGTTCACCACACGATAAAAAAAGTAAAATACTGACGACAAAGTTAAGAACGTACTGAAATATCTGTACACTAAATTTCTGCAATTTGCCGATTTATGGAAATATTGACCACTAAGTCTACCTACCGCTCGTGGCGCTTACAGTCGCGCTTCAGTCATCAAAGTCACACTTTGCCTGGTCTGCGCATAGGTCTTACAGACGCCAGCCTTTTGTGTGCATCGAGGTTAAACTACCGTTTCTAAAAGAAACCTCATGCTTAGCAGCCCATCACCATAGCCACTAGAGCAAACCACGGTGGGTTTCACGCCCTTCATGCGTGATGAAAAATGTATACGCACTCTTTCTTATAGAACACAAATTAAATAGAATCAAGTTACATAATGACCATCTGGAGAATAAGCTTGTAGTATGCTTTGATGTCCAGCCAGTTCACTATTTTATTTTTATGTTTCTTTTTATCGTACATCCACAACACCCATGATCTTACACACGGAAGGGGGTGGCGAGGACGGTCACAGGCAGGGAATTAAAGCAGGCAAGCATGACGTGGGGTTCACATACACAACAATTTAGAGTGCACTCATTTAGAGGCGCATACATGGCGCACGCTACGGTTACACAAAGCAAGCACACTTTCTTAGCACACATGCAGTCATGTAGATAAAATGAAAGTTCAAAAGGTCATGTGAAAAGCATTGCGAGGTAGATAACGCTGTCTTTCTTGAAGAGCAATTTGGGTTAATCTGACGCCATCTTTGGGAAGCACTTCTCGGATGAGTTTCGGAGCAAGCGCTGGGTTGCTATTTCCATTGATCACAGGACGACAAACAAACGCTACGCAAGCACTTGGGAGGCGTGAGAGCATTACGGCCTCCATTCGTGCAATTATTGTCATCGTACTTTATGGACTTGACATGCTACAACGCTTAAAAAGAAACATGCTTTCCGACAACAACGCCAATGGCGCCAAGATACTTTCGCCATTATTGCTCCTGCTTAGCTATTGTCATCGTGGATTTACTGTATGAGGCTTTCAGAAAGCTGTCGCATGTAAGAGCTAAACGAATAGCATTCGAAGACACGCTTTCTTGAGCAGTCGCGCAAGTTCGCGTGCACGCAAGCCACAAGCTGAACCATACACATTGCCCTCCTTGTCATTGTAGCTTTTTTCCTTTTCTTTGAAATCTAGATGGTACCCATTAGGCCTCGGAGTGCGATGGAGGGAAGGCGTAATGGTTCTTGCAAAGTGCACCATGTGCTTCTAAGAAACACACAGTGCCGAGCGTAAGAAAGGTCATCCCACTAATGGATGAATCAGGCTATGCTTCTGAAATTACCCGGCACGACGCCTTTTTGCTCAGTGACGGTGATCACCACTGGCACATGGAATTTCGTTCTGAGCATATTACGGTAATGCGCACAAATTACGATAGTGCCAGTGTTTTCGGTTTGGTTTCACCAGTGTTTTCGGTTTGGCTTGAAAGTTTGCTTTCCTGAGTGATCGGAATTAGAAAGCAGTTTACTTATAAGCGTAGGTGTATGCCGACAGGTCGAGGCCTTGCATGGTCAAAAATATTTCGCTCAAGTACAAGAAAGAGGATAATGGAAGAATGGTAATGTGAGCATTATATTATGCCACTCTTGAAACTTCCGCTATATTTTACTCAGTAATAGACACTTCTCTATCATATTTTATCGTGTTCACAACAACGGCTCAAGTGTCGAAAGTTTTCATAGCATGAAACGATCGGTTTCGCAAGTTTACCTTCGTTTACGTCGCACCCATTCAGAAGCCGTCGAGTACGGAGTCATGCAAACACTTTCTTTCATTCTATTTTCAAATTTATGCACCGCACACTTCTGTTGCTATGTCGTACACAGAAAGGAATTTTAAACGAAAATAATGATGCGATTGTTCACCACTTGTATGGAATATTTTCAACAGTTGGATCGAAGTTTGTTTCCGTAAGTAATATCAACGTCATAAATAAAGCTGTCAAAGCGTAGCTGCTTAATTTAACCGGAATATTTAGTGCACATACATATGCAGCGTTATGCGCTCATGACCTAACAATCTGTGGCCGTTAGAGATACTCATTCGGTTAACTTTATACTAACGAGGCCTTTTACAGCAATTTGCAGCTCACTGTCGTACTTGTCATTATCGACAGCACGTATGATTATCCAAACACTATACACTTACTCCTTACCAGTGGCAAACTTATGGTGCTTTGAATGTAATTTCTCTGCAGCGCCATATGATTTATAAGTGGGGTTCTTGTATTGTGTGCTCTATGGTTGATAAAATGCTGAAACGCGCAGCTTTTTTCCATCGACTTCATCTGAATAAACTGAATGGCTTACCATTACAGAGTAATTTCCTCTCATCTTACTTAAGACCTAATTACCAGAATGCAGAGTTCTACCTTCTAAGCGTATTCACTCACTGGTAAGGTAAGATAATGAGAGTTCACCAACTTTATTATTTCGAGAAAACTCCACTGAAAGTTAAAAGCTAGCTTTACTTTTTTGCCTATGGTTTATGTGGCCCAGAGGATTATTCTATGATTATTCTTTCCACTTAGCCACCGTATTCTTACACAGAATTAAGCTGCATAGGAAAACATTGGTTAGTGACCGAAAGACATATCGCCAGCGTTAAAACCATTAACTGATTGCGACAAGATATAGTCTGATGCACATTAATGGAAGTCACCGTTCACATTGAAGCTTTTCATCGTTCTTTTGTTGTGGATCAGCATTGGATGGGACTATCGCTATATGAAAGCAAGTGACGTTTGCATACCAACCGAAAGCAAAAAAAAATAAGATCATTTAAATCATTGGCACCAGCATCACAAAAGGTCCGCATATATATATATATATATATATATATTGTAAGCACTATTAACGTACTTCGTCGTTTTCATTTTTACATAGCCATCATCATCTTCACTGTTCTTCGACTTCTTCGCGCGTGAGCTGGGGGCGTTGCCTTTGGTGGAATAAACAGCGCTGGACAACTTGATCGGTCTCGGTATTATAAAGTGGTGGAGGTACGTCAAGATCCCGACGTCCTCTCGCGTTCCCGTCCTCCCTGGAGCTCCGTTCCGGTCGCCGCCTGCACCCAACTACCCCTACAACAATGGACACTTCCGACCCCGGCCCTTCCGGCGCCTCAAACCCTACCACACAGACGACCCCACCTGCGGCGCCCTCTTGGACTGTGACGAGCCCTCAGCGCGATCCCCCTGTCTTTGCGGGACTCCGCGGTGATGACGTAGACGATTGGATCGACCACTACGACCGCGTGAGTTCTTGTAACAAGTGGAACGACACCCAGAAATTGAGGCACGTCGCCTTCTACTTGACCGGTGTTGCAAAGACGTGGTATTTCAACCACGAATCCGACATCGCGGATTGGTCCACGTTTACCTCGAAGCTGCGGCAAATCTTCGCTTCCTCGTCTGGCCGTGCAGAAGTCGCCAAACAGAAGCTGGGAACGCGCCGCCAACTTCCCCAAGAGTCTTACACCTCATACATAGAGGATGTCTTGGCTCTGTGCCGCCGTGCGAATCCTAGCATGACGGAAGCTGAACGCGTTCGCCACATCTTAAAAGGCATTGGGCCTGTCGCGTTCAACGCCTTAATCGTGCAAAATCCGGCTTCTGTCCAAGACATCACTTCAACGTGTCAACGCCTCGACGAGCTGCAGTCTATTCGTCTTCCACATGACAGCAGCGATCCTCAGGTTGCTCATTCTCCAGATCTACGTGCTCTTATCCGCACCATCATCCGCGAGGAGCTTCAACTACAAGACCTAAAGCGTCCCCCTGCTGCCTGCGCACCAACCCCCACCTTCGACTTGCGCGAGGTCGTAAAGCAGGAGTTGACAGCGATGACTACACCCACGACGCATCTTGCTCCGGTAGCGCGCTCCACCCCTACCTACGCGGATGTTGTTTCGCTACCCACCCCTACCGTGACTTCCGTGCCTACTGGCGTTTCCTATGACCATTTGGCTTCGATGGGAACCAGAGCACTTGCTGCGCCATCGTACCCTCAGTGGCGTCCACCTCGTCCGGTTTGTTTTTACTGTGGCATACGCGGCCATATATCTCGCTTCTGCCGCCGGCGCCAGCAGGATGAAAGGCGAGGCTATGCTGAGCACGAAAGAGACCGCACTCGCCGATTAGACGACTACTATCCCGGACCGCACTCATTCCCTCAACAGCGTTCTCCGTCTCCACCAGCTGCTCCCAATCTGCCTCATAGTTCCCGTTCGGCCAGACGTCGTTCTCCATCCCCTTACCGGCGCTCTACATCACCACTTCGTCCCACTTCCCATTTTGTCGACCAGCACTCGGAAAACTAACTGTTGCAGTTTTTGGAGGGGAAACTGCTTCTTATCGGTCTTCAAAAATTCCTCCTGTTCGCCCGGCCAACATGCTTTCTGTGACTGTCGAAGGTGTTCCCGCATCAGCTCTCATCGATACCGGTGCCGCCGTTTCTGTTCTTCGGAGTGATCTGTGTTCCCGGCTCCGTAAAGTAAAAACGCCTTATCTTGGACCTATTTTGCGTGGCGCTAATAATGCATTCATTCACCCTGACGGACAGTGTACTGCTCGTGTTCTCATCGACGGCATACGCCACCACATCGAGTTTATCATCCTTCCAACGTGTATCCATGAACTTATACTTGGTTGGGACTTCCTACATTCTGCTTCAGCCGTCATTTCATGTAGAGAAGAAGTTGTCCACATCACAGATACAGAGCTTGAACCTGTTGCGGACTCTTCACTTTCATGCGTGAACTTGGTCCTCGCTTCAGACTACGTCCTGCGTCCTGGTCACGAAGACGTTGTAGCCGTAACGTCCAGTCAGATCGCCGACGGAGACGCCCTAGTCGCCCCTTCTTCCCGCTGTACTTCTCGCGGAATTCTCATTGCCACCTGTCTCGTCCGGTTTTCACGCGGCCGCGCCCTTCTGTCTGCTTGCAACGCGACCCCAGATCCTGTGATGCTGCCCAAAGGGATGACTGTGGCAACCCTCGCCGACACTCAACCAATCTCTCTAGTCACGCTTTGCCCTTCTTCATCGCCAGCACCAACCTCAGGTTTGGATGATTCTTTCCCTCCTCCAGCCGTTCTTGGTTCTGACCTAACAGCCGCGCAGTCCGAAGCCTTAATGGTGGTCTTGGCAAAACACAAAGCCTGTTTCGATAGCTGTTCCTCTGTGTTGAGCCAAACTCCTGCGGCTACACACCGTATCGAAACCGAAGGTTCCGCTATAATACGACGACGCCCCTATCGTGTATCGCCATCCGAACGAAAGGTCATTGAACAACAGGTCGCTGACATGCTTGCGCGGAAGATAATACGACCTTCATCTAGCCCATGGGCGTCTCCCGTGGTCCTGGTAAAGAAGAAAGATGGCTCAGTTCGCTTTTGCGTGGATTATCGAGCGCTCAATAAGATCACACGCAAGGACGTATATCCAATACCTCGAATTGACGACGCTTTGGACACACTACAAGGGGCGGAGTATTTCTCCAGCATTGATCTTCGATCAGGATATTGGCAAATTCCGATGAACGAGACTGACAAAGAAAAGACCGCATTCGCTACACCGGATGGCCTTTATGAATTTAACGTGATGCCTTTTGGCCTTTGCAATGCTCCTGCCACATTTGAGCGCATGATAGACAACGTACTTCGTGGTCTAAAATGGAAGACATGCCTCTGTTATCTGGACGATATTGTCAGCTTTTCGTCTGACTTCAGCCAACATCTTCAACGATTAGACGAAGTTCTCAAGTGCCTTGCGAATGCTGGTCTCCAGATCAATACAAAAAAATGCAAATTTGCAACCAAAACAATAAACGTATTGGGTCACGTCGTCTCAAAAGATGGCATCCAGCCTGACCCCGACAAGATTAGTGCCGTTCTTCAGTTTCCTCGCCCCCAGCAACAGAAAGATCTACGTAGTTTCCTCGGCTTGGCGTCATATTTTCGTAGGTTTATACGCAACTTCGCAGCAATAGCAGCTCCTCTACACAAGCTACTGGTTACCGGTGCCTCTTTCACGTGGACTAGCGACTGCGAGTCGGCTTTTCAAGCTCTTAAGCGGCATCTTACTTCTGGACCAGTGCTTCGCCACTTCGATAATCGTGCCCCCACCATACTCCATACTGACGCAAGCGCACAAGGTATTGGCGCAGTACTTCTGCAACGTAATACAGCATCTAAAGAGCAAGTCATAGCATATGCCAGCCGAACACTTTCTCCAGCTGAGCGGAACTACACCATTACAGAGCAAGAGTGCCTCGCTATCGTTTGGTCGATTCAGAAATTTCGCCCATACCTTTACGGCCGCCACTTCACCATCGTCACCGACCATCATGCTCTGTGTTGGCTGTCATCAATGAAAAACATGTCAGGACGCTTAGGACGCTGGATACTCCGCTTGCAGGAATATGACTTCACTATAACGTACAAGTCTGGAAAACACCATCATGATGCAGACGCATTGTCTCGCTGCCCACTCTCACTCTCTCCAGGTAACGCGCCGTCGTCTTCCCAACCACGTCGTTCCGATGCTACGCCTGCCTCTCACCAACTCTCGATAACATCCCTGGACCAAGTTACGCTTTCATCACGCTCTGATTTCGTCTCGCTTCAGCGGGCCGACTCCTACTGTCGAGCTCTCATGGATCGCCTTAGTGGGTTCGCCGAACCGCCCAACAGCCGCTTGCGACGCCAACTTCGACAATTCCGCCTTCAAGGTGGCGTGCTACACCGCTACATTTACCACCCAACAGGTCACCGGTGGGTCCCAGTTCTACCTCGCTGCCTTCGTTTGCGGGTATTAGAGGCACTTCACGACGATGTATCGGCTGGCCACTTAGGCTTCCACAAGACTTACGACCGCATAAAGACCCGCTGCTTCTGGCCTGGCCTATCCTCAACGGTGGCCAAATACATTGCCTCTTGTGCGTCATGTCAGCACCGCAAACGCTCGACATCCCCTCCTGCCGGTTTACTACAACCTCTCCCTTGCCCGGACGCACCTTTTGAATTTGTTGGCATTGATTTATATGGTCCCTTGCCGTTGACACCCTCCGGTCACCGTTGGATTGTCACTTCGGTCGACCATTTAACAAGATATGCCGAGACTGCCCCTCTGCGATCCGGCACCGCTTCTGAGGTCGCCGACTTTTTCTTGCGCGCCATCGTCTTGCGCCATGGGGCTCCTCGCTTTCTTCTCAGTGACCGTGGCAAGGCGTTCATTTCACAAGTCCTCGAGGAAGTTCTTCGAGCCACTAATACCGTCCACAAATCTACGTCCACTTATCATCCGCAAACCAATGGCCTTACTGAGCGCTTCCACCGTACGCTGTCTGACATGATTTCCATGTACATCCGTCCTGACCACACTGACTGGGATAAAATTCTTCCTTTTGTGACATTCGCATATAACACTGCTATTCAACGAACTACCGGCTACAGCCCTTTCTTCCTTGTGTATGGACGATCTCCTTCCACCATATTCGACAGAGAACTATTTTTCGCACCTTCTTCGCCTAACGCGTCGCTTCCGGAAGATTTCGCTGCCCGAGTTGCACATTGCCGTCAAATCGCCCGGCAAAGCACAGAAGCTACCCAAGCTGAGCGCAAGCGTTACTGCGACAACAAACGCCGTGACCTACGTTTTCACCCTGGAGACCAAGTCCTGCTTTGGACTCCAGTCCGCACCCCAGGCCTCTGTGAGAAGTTCCTTCCACGCTACATTGGCCCATACACCGTTGTGCAGCAAACATCTGCAGTGAACTATCTCGTTCGCCCAGTACACTCCGTCACTGACCGGCGCCGCCGGAATGCTGAAATTGTTCACGTGTCGCGGATGAAGCCCTTCACTCCCCGTTTAGATAATCTCTAATCTGCGGCCAGGCTGGCCGCTTCCATGACGGGGGGAAGTTAGTGTAAGCACTATTAACGTACTTCGTCGTTTTCATTTGTACATAGCCATCATCATCTTCACTGTTCTTCGACTTCTTCGCGCGTGAGCTGGGGGCGTTGCCTTTGGTGGAATAAACAGCGCTGGACAACTTGATCGGTCTCGGTATTATAATATATATATATATATATATATATATATATATATATGACCGTGTACTGTGCATAGAACTGTGTGTTACCACTACTCACGTCCCAGGCAGAAACCTGGAGGCTAAGGAGAAGGGTTCTACCTAGATCGAGGACACGACGCCACGAGCTATGGAAAGAAGAATATTGGGTGCAACGTTAAGGGATAAGAAAAGAGCAGATTGGGTGAGGGAACGAACGCGGGTTAATGACATCTTAGTTGAAATCAAGAAAAAGAAATGGGCATGGGCAGGGCATGTAATGAGGAAGGAAGATAACCGATGGTCATTAAGGGTTACGGACTGGATTCCAAGGGAAGGGAAGCGTAACAGGGGGCGGCAGGAAGTTAGGTGGGTGAATGAGATTAGGAAGTTTGCAGGGACAACATGGCCACCATTAGTACATGACCGGGGTAGTTGGAGACGTATGGGAGCGGCCTTTGCCCTGCAGTGAGCGTAACCAGGCTGATTACACACACGCAGATGAAGCGTATGAGTAATATATATATATATATATATATATATATATATATATATATATATATATATATATTACTCATACGCTTCATCTTGTCGTCGGTACATACTCATCATCATCATTTTTGCTTTGTGTCGTGGGGCTCTTGCTCGAGAGAACAAAGAAGAGGTCTGACGGCCTACACATTGTGTCACAAGTGGTGGTGGTGCGGGGTAAAACAGAACGACTTAAATCCGGTATGCAGGATTTTAAGGGGATTAGTTTTCTGGCCCTTGTACCACAACGTCGGCGCTCCTACTACAATTATCCACGACGTTCCCCATATTTGAAGAAAATTATTGCCATGCCCGCGTCGCCGCTCTCGATAAGCGATGTGGCGCTCCTTTTTCCCCCTTCGACCGGCTACTTCGAGCCCCGACCACCGCCCGGAAAACTAAATAGTGCAGCTTCAGGAGGGAAAGCTGCATCCTTTGGACAACGTCAAACTCCTCGGGAGCGCCTGTCGAATGTCCTTTTGGCGTGCACTAAAGGTGTACGGACTGAAGCCTTGGTTGACACGGGTGCATCGCTTTACGTTATTAGTGTTGGATTAGTGTTCTCGCTTGCGACAGGCGAAGACACCATAGAATGGCCCTTCCCTTCGTTGTGTTAATGCAGTTCTTATTCACCCATCCAAGGTTTGCACTGCGTGTTTTTTCACTGATGGCATCCTTCACCACATTCAGCTTGTCGTGCTGCTTTCGTGTACCTACGCATTAATTTTGGTATGGGACTTCCTGTACTCAGCGTCAGTTATAATATCTTGCCGTCAGCGAATTATTCTAAGACCGACTGTCGTTATCGCGGTTCCGAGACCGTTCACGTGTCGCGCTCCAAACGATTCGTTCGGCGTTTCTTTCATGGCTAAGTCTCGGTCTGGCTTAGTCCGGTGCAGGGGGGTAGTCCGGTGCAAGGGGGGAGACAGCAGCCCGGCTGCGTACACTTCTCACACATGACGCGTTTCGGTGCTTTCCATAAAGTATCTCGTTGCGTTGTTTCAATGCTAATCACACTAACGTCAACATTCATCATAAGACGGGCTCTTCCAGATTTTTATAAGTCTTTTCACGTACGAAGGTCCTTTCGTATTCCATTTGTGTTCTTCACAAGAAAGCCTGAACGAGTAAGAGCCAAGCGAAGATAACCTGCCTGAGTGTGACTTGGGAGATGGCCGAATGTGGGTGAGGCAGGTTGAGTCTAATTCTGATGAGTTGCAGTCCGAGTGAGCCAAGTTGAATAAAGGCTTTGTTAATCTGAGTGCGTGTCAGCCCCGTTAAGTAAAATTTTGATTAGTCGGAGTGCCTGAGTGAGCCCTATGAAAAGAGTACAATTTATGAGTGAGTCTGAGACTTTCAGTCATTTTGCCGACCTATGGTCTTGAGAGATTAGGTTTCGAGACATATAGCAATAAGGTCGATTATTAACATACACCTATGGAGCTTTATACTTATGAATGGCAATGTATACTAGAACTTTAGGCATACCACCCTAACCAATGGTCTATAGAACGACTACGTTTAAAGACGCTATGGTTACACCATTTTTGCAACCTGATATTTACCCGACAGACTGTATATACGCTGTATTAAGAATAAGTAGAAGAAATTACTACAGCAACCGTCCTCATTGATTGTCTAAGTCAATGCATTCTATCGCTCTACGTGGCGCAAAGTATGAACGAACTAATGTCCTCCAGGGGAAAAGACCACGAGATGCACGGTCCACGACACCCTGAAAGCGTACAATCGCGTACGCTGCACGCCGCCCCACATTCGAAAGTTATTTTCAAAGCCCACGTCTGCTTCCCGCAAGTGCCCATCCCCCAGTCGGCGCGGATTCGGCTTGGAGGCCTGTTCGACGGCCGTTCGCTTGGCATACCGCTGATGTTCGGCTGCGCATCGCTTCTCTTCTTGTTCGAGCTTCACGGCCGCGCGTATCTCGTCAGTCCGTAACTTCGCCTCCTGCCTCGCTGCTTCGGAACGCATCGCATACGTCTGAAGTCTTTGCAGAGCGTTTGCACTTTTCCGCTCCTTTTGCGCTTTATACTCTCGAGAGCACATTATCGTATCTGCAAGTAGAGGCGCACGCGCCACATAGCCTGCCCAGCGCAAGCGAGCCGAGTGTATTTGTGCCGTTCACCCCTGTACAGGCGAATGGAGCAAGAAGGCGCCAAGCCAGTAGCGGCATGCGAGCGGGTGCTTGTTAGTGCACGCGCATCGGCGAAAAAATAATAATTTCGACGGCCTCGCGTTTGACCTTTGCTTTGACTAGACAAATATATGCTTCGCAATAACTGAGGCTAAGGTACGCGCGGCACACTACAGGTACCCAACCACAGGAGGATCGGGGTGAGATAGCAAGAGGTATTTGTAATTTACGGCTGAGATGCTTCGCAACATCTGGGTGTACAATGTCTAGGGTATGCACGTATGAGTGTTTGAATCTGGGTGCACGAGGCTGCATTTGTGTTTTGCACATTTAATCCAGCTTGGGGAGTGTTTTCGTTTGAACTTTACGAGATAAGAAGCATCGCCTCCGCCCAGTGGTTAAAAGTGATAATAGGCATGTTAATTTACACTTGAGAATAGAAAGCACACAGTCTATTGTAGGCTTATCTTATAATGGTATTTCTATCGTATTCATTCCAAAGGCTATTTTACTAAACTTTCAATTTCCTCCTTCGTTCTTCTTCCATTGTCGTTGGAAAGCTATTGAGATCAGATAGCAGTAGCATTTTTCTAGGCCAGAGAATAGCTCCATATATTTTCACTCCTCCACATACGTGGCGCTGAAGAATATTAAATCGTTATATCTACAGCATAGGTAGTACGTTTTCGATTATTGCGTTACTTTAAACGTACTGTTTTTTCTCGCTCTCTGTAGAGATGAAAACTGGCTTCCTGGGTGTTTCAACATTTTTTAAAAGACCATAAGCGAATAAAATATTGTTACACCTTGTGAGAGTTCCCAGCTGCGATTTTGAGATTGCAGCATACGCGTCTTCTGCATTGTACCAAACGCCGGGGCATTGTTTGCGAGGAATTGTTACGAAATGTTTTTTGGTATGTATTGCGTGTGCACTGTAAGACCTCCGGTCTGTATAGATTCTAGCAGTGTGTTGTGGTACCTTTTGCTATGTATTCAGTGACGACAGGGGCTTGTGGCACTGTAGCGGAGAGAAGCTTGCAATGGGATACTGGAGCTTTCCACTTGAATGTGTCGGCAAGTTCACAATAAGCGGTAGGCATATGATTTTGTCACTGAAAAGGGATACATGATAGGTAAGTTTCATGAGTCTGCAACTGCACTTCTGTATTTTTTTGCGAAAACCTCAAATGGCTCATTGAGCGAAAAAGCAGGCGTCTGTCGTCTGGAGCAGCGAAACAGCATCTAAATTCCCATTGGCTGCGACGTCACGTCACGAGCGCGCCGCGACGGAGCAGGGCGGCCGAAAGGGCACACCTGAAGCCACGTAAGTGCCAAGTGATGCGTGGAGAGGGCATAGCCGCCACTCCCACGTCGTCCTCGCTCTCGCTCTCGGAAGCCGGTGCCACGGTCTGCATCTCTTTCTCTCACCCCCACTAGGCTTAGCTGCTGCGCGCGCCTGCCGGCCTTGGTGGCCGATGCTGCTTCTCGTCGCGCAGGACGGCGGTGCCATGCGGCGTTGACACCGCAGGCTGCTGCTGCTTCTTGGTGGCTCGGGCAACACATACCGCTATTGTACATCGCAAAACTCGAAGGACCGCTCAGCTGCGTTCAATTTGACATTAATGCATTCGCATTCACAACTCATCCGAAGTGCTTAGCTGTTCTAGAATTTTTTTTTTTATGATGGTGTGTGGTGTGACATCGATATTTGTCCAAAAGGAACGCATTCCAACAACTCAGCACATGTGTGGTTATACGGAAGGAAAATGCGGAATTGGTAACCTTTCTAAGAAATCTTTTGTGGCTAAAGACGTGTTGTACGGGAGAAAGGGACTACAATGTGGCAGTAATATGAGAAACGCAGCTACCAAATACGCCCACAACAAGAGCGAAAGGGCGGTACATGCCCTAAAGCACTCACATTGGAGAAGCAGGAATAAAACTGCACTACCCTAGGAGCACGAACAACGCCCAACGTTGTATTTCTCTAAGGAGGAGCCTAGAAATAAAGAACTAAAAAGCAGCCATGGAAATAAAGACGTTTGCGCCTCTGGTGCTCGAACGAGAAGGGGGAGCCTGAAGGCGTTCCCTACGCTCCAAGATCTTATTTCCGTTCCCTCTGAGAAAGCCTTTTGCACACGGGTCTTCGCCCAGACACTACACCGCACCAAACAGCAGGCATGGAAACATGGAAGTGCTTCTTCCTCTTACATTCTTGAAATCCATGATTTTTGTGTACTGGCGGCTTTACAGATATTTATGTCTCGTTCCTTTATATTCCTTTTCCTCGTCGCCTTTGTAACTCAGAGCCAAAACGCATTTTCCCTCGGAGGCATCAGGGTAGAGCGAGACAAACATGCAAGAGGGGCGTGTGTAGAACACGAGCTACGAGAACAAGTCGCCTTAGCCATTGGAACCGCGCCTTTGAGTACTGCCGTCTCGCTTAGGCCGGTCAATACGACCGATAGCAATGTTGCTTTGTTGGTTACATGGCCACTGTTTGGCGAAATGTTTGCAATAACTCTAGGTAATGCCAGCATTGTGTAAGTTCTCTTGCGGTTCCTTTATTGTTATAATTTCCTCACAGCGAAGCAGTGTGTATTCGAGGGGTTTTACTTTGCATTGAAAGGGAGGTGCGTGCAAGAAAAAGCGACAAAAATAAATGAGCTGAGTACAACTGTTAGCAATAATACCAGGCATGCATTCACCCGCTTGTCCTTCCGTATTCGTTAGCAAAAGCGAGATATTTCTTGTGTTCAATGAAACATGATGCAAAGTTTGTCTCAGATTGATTTCACAACTATGCGTTTGTATATGCTATGCTAAATATGCTTTATCAAATTTCTTATGGTGTTAAATACGCATCACGCGAAAGTCGGTGGTTTCTTTTTGTCATTGGAGTTCTGCTTCTTTGTTCAAAGTTGAATGTGGAGAAGTGGTGCCAAGTGTTATAAGTAATCTTATAATGAAGTCGAGAAAAAGGTCTGCTGTGCTTCTTGTGAGCTTGAGTTCTTGCATATCTTCGTCTTCGTGAATCAGTCTTGCCATTTAGCTAGTAAGTGATTCACTGGTGACAGCGAAGTGCAAACGCAAGCAAATTTCCATCAGTTTATAGACGTTTTCACTAATCACATTATCACCACTAAGTATACCATGGTCGGTATTATCACGATATGTGCGTAGATCATGTTTATCTGGAAGTAGCGGTAATTTGCGCGGGAAAGGGAACTTTGATAAAGCACTCAAGAGTGAATGGGGTCTTGCGGCCAGCGATGGCCACTCGGGATATTATATATGAGAGTACGATTGATAATTCAATCAGCGAGCAATACTAGAGGCACTCTACTTCTTTAGACGCATGGCTGATAATGAACCGTGTATGAAGTGGCTTCACACTCAAACTAGGCCTGTTTCTGAAGTAATAATCACCAGTTAAACAACCAATCACTCAATTTTATGCACCCAGGAACAACCTCAGGTTCGAGTACTGGCTCATAGAGATAAATAAGATCACAAAGGCAAGCGTCGGCCCATAAAGCGGTGAAGGCGCCTTCGTGCTACTTGAGGACGATGGGCTTGTGTGAACGTCTGTGACTATTAATGCCATTTCTATTAGACCCCACGCGTCAGTGAACTCACCGCTAATTTCCTTCTTTCCTTCCCTCGTCTCTCGCCATGTCATCTTTGTTTTCCCCTTTCCTATTCCCCCGGTGTAGGGTAGCCAACCGGACGTTATTTTGGTTAACCTCCCTGCCTTCTGCTTTTCTCTTTCCTCCTCCCTCCGAAAGTCAAGCAGCTTAACCGGTAGATATCCAGGTTGCCACCCAGCACTGGGGATGGGGTTGGGCGAGACAGAAAGATAAAGAAGAAAAGCACACTGAACAATTTATGGTTATAGGACGAAATAGTTATGAGATAAAAAATACAATGAACAGAAGAAAACGAAATAAAGACGATATTGTGTGCAAGAATTTGGCGAAATAACACAAAATTGAGAAACACACTTCATACATATACAATAGAAGGCACGTATTGGCACGTGAAGCGCGCATCGAGTTGAGCTACGGGACATTTACCGTTACTGCCTGTATTGGAAGTCAACAAAATTATTTTCGTACCTGTTTCAATAAAAATGACTGCACAACTTTTTAGGGGCATGACTTTGTTTGCGCTACTAGAAAATGTACACTCGTCGCACAACTGGCGCTCAGCCCCATGAACCACTGATGAACCGCTGGTTTGAATCTGCCATCGTCTACGGAAGCTTCGCTACCACATTTTCCTTGCTGTAGAAGTCAAGACACGGCCAAGTCGAGAGCCCATGACACCCTTTGGCCAGGAATAGCATATGGCGCTCCACTTAACAGAGCTCTATTTTCTTCCACCACTTAAAAAAATACATGTGGTTTTACGTTTCAGTACCACAATCTGGTTATGAGGCACGCTGCAGGGGTGCGAAGGGGGGGGGGGGGGGACGATGGTGGCTCCGGATGAATTTCGACCTTCGCAGGGTCTTTAACGGGCACCTAAATTAAGTACGCGGGTGTTTTTGCATCTCGCTTTAAATGAAATATCGCCACCATAGCCGGACTTTTATCCCGCGACCTCGTGCTTAGCAGCGCAACACCATAGCCACTAAGCAACCAAGGCGGGTCTACACATATGCGCCCGTAAATATTACAGCGAGGCTGTATATGGCTAGGGATCCGTGCATTTTTGTTCTCCGTGAACAAAAGCTATCATCATCAATGGATCCTACTCCCGTAAGCATCCATGCTCCCGTAAACAAGCAAAAAATGCAATGGCTCAGAGCCCCGTAAGCCAAAGGCTACAAGCACTCAGAAAAATGAAGCGAACAGTGCTGAAATCCTTCCTAATCACGCATACAACATATTTTATTTATTTGAACATATTGCTAGCCTCACATTTGAGGCTGTTGCAGGAAAGGGGCAGGATACATATTTAAGAGAACACAGTTGAAGTAGGCGTGGACATGGATAAGCTTAGGTGGACAAGGCAGTACTTATGCACTCTATATTCATTATACAAATGCCATAAAAGGAGGGGGGGGGGGGGTGCGGGGAGTAGTAAACGCCATGTTGGAAGGTTTAGCACACAAAAGAAGAACAAAGAAAGAAAAATGTAAATATATTGGATATTCATTGCGCAAGAGACAGGACTCAGCAGATACTGGGGGAGTCATGAGCAGCAAAAACAAAAAACATAGAATAGCATGTTAAAACTCTCATCGTCAATGGCTCATACTCCCGTGAGCAATGGCTCATTCCCCGTAAGAAAGCAAAAAATGCAATGACTCATAGTCCACTAAGGTTCATGGCTACTTACTTTGCGTGAACTAGCTGCGATGACAGTATACCCCTGTTGTCGTTGTCGGTGGTTTCAATGTGGATGTCTCGGCACCAAAAAGGGAACGGTTTAGGCGTTACATTTTGCAGACATATCCCTTGCGATACCACACCGGTCCGGCCCAACCGATCAGCCAGCGGTGTATGTGCACCGATTTGACATAACCAAAGAATGCGATTGCAGTTGCGAGTGAACTAATGACCACTGACCAAGACAATAAATGCACGTGCGCACCTTTCTTCATGATGACCAACCATCAAGACAATAAATGAGTTCGTACCTTTGTTCAAAATTCTGTGTCACCTCCGCGTCGTGTGCTAAACAGCTTCGTTGGTCAGCCACCTTCACAGAGTGCAATGGCTCATGATTTTTCGTATACGCGGACGTACGTTGGTTAAAAGTATTTGTGAGCTTTAATTACTTTGCTGCCGCTAGATCTGTAAGTGACTTAACGTAACGATGGAAGGACCGCGTATTCGCCTTCGAACTTGTAGTTCATGAAGTTTCAAAGAATAACTGAATAAGTAAGTATTGCGAGACCACGGACAACAGGAACAATAACTAAAGCGACACATTTGCGCAGACTCTTCAATACGCCAACTAATAGTCATTGCTAACGGGTCAAACTAAATCTAATTAAATGCGCCTTTACACTGCATGATCACCGCATAGCAAACTAACAAATAGTTTCTGTAGTTTCACATAGGTCCCTAAAGAGGACATTGTACTTCTGCGCAGCTAGAAGAGATTACGGAAAAACGTGCATAATACTGAAAATCAAGCTTGCGACATTAAAGAAAACTTTCAATTGTTCTGCTTAATCTGCAAAGAATACGGCTCGGGAAGGAAGCCGCGTTTGTGTGAAATTAGGCCCATAAAGCACTGAAACAAACACGAAGGCTCCCGCTTTGCGAGAAGCAAAGATCGAAGTGTAGGCTAAGGCAATGTTTCGCTCTGAAGTTGCGAAGCTGGGGCACTTATTTATGGCTTGACGATTCAATTCCCTTCACGCCTCGTTCTCTTTCTTTTTTCTGATATGGCCATCAAGACGGTGGTTTCAACGCACACTTCGACATAACCCTTTCCTCGCAAGATACCATTTTGTGCTTTCCAACCGAGCGCACAAAACAGTAATTTCAGGTTTACTTGCTTCAGTGAAGTCCGCACGAAAGCAAAAATGAAGTAGTTTGCTCAAATCAATAGAGAGCGAACGAAATGGCGTCTGACTGACGCATGCCTTCATCGCAACTCACAAACTCGACGGCTTCGCCGAGAACAGTTACGAATCCGATTATTGAGCGCTGATCGGGTCGTTGTCTAATATAAAGCTGCACGCTGGTGCGTATAAATCAATAGAACTGGATCATAGCGCGCAACTTCCATGTCTCGTCTGGGGCTAATAATGTGGAAATATCTCTACTCTGCTAGGAGGTGATGTAATGCCATCGCATGAGTGTGTAAAGGCATCTAAAGTGCTGCCTCCCTAGCCTTTCAACTCAGCAATTTATCCGCAATAGCAACCTTGTGTCAAAACAGAATGACATTGCCTTTCCATTTTCTGCTCCTGTAACGCCCACCGTTACATCATGTTGCCTGGCGGCGAGTATAGTCATCGCACAATTCCCTGGATGAGTTTCGAAAGAGCTTAGTGACTTTATAGCATTCTCGCAATGAGCGCGTTAAGACAGCGCAAAAGGCAAAATTTGTGTGTACCTTCGAGACTTCATGAGTACGACGGCGCGGTCGATTGCAAAACGTACTTTTATAAAGTGGAAAAAAAATGAGAAAAGGTGAGGCAGCCGTGAAACAGCGCGAAATTGCAGTTCTAACGTTCTGCAATGACATACATTCGTGCGAACTCTTTGCTGACAGACTTACATTTATCTAGATCATACTGATCAATTCAGCCAGTACTGCAGGGTTCTATGTATAGAAATCGCTTGCCAAATTTTATCAGTTGAAACGTAAGTTCTCTTTGTAGATTACGCATTTGTATTGTGTAGTGCCAAAACCTTGATCATGTATGTCATTCTAGTTGCTCCACCTTTTTTTTTCTTATTGAGATGAAAATATCTTTTCTAAACTTGTCGCCATTTTCTCGTGACGGCCAGACTTCTTCCTAAGTAATAATAAAGAATATAAAGTTTTTAAATGTTTCCAATAGGTAATACTTCAATAAAACTGAATGAAATGTGTCAATATTAGGCTTAAACTATTTCTCCACGATCTCTAATAGAGGGTACATTTTAGACAGTATCAAAGTACCATGAGCTAATACAAAAACGTATATAGTTTTGTATATGTTAACTATGTTGAATAAAGACAGTGTGGCATAAAAGCTACATACAAGGATAAGATGCCTCAGAAATGCTGGCATACGTTTCGACAGGTGGGTCTGTCTTAGTCAAATGCCTTTGACTTTTCACGAGGATATAGGCCCACCTATCAAGGCGTAGGCCAGCCTTTCTGAGACACCTTATTCCTGATTGTAACTTTTATACCACAGTTTGCTACTCCATCTGTCGTCCCTCTTCTTGATATTCAATAAGACGTATGGTAGCGCATCGACGTTATTTATCTCATGAACCAATTACTCAAATTCTCAGGATGTGAAATGTAGGGTATGTCAGTCAGTTTAGCGATGCTGTTATGCAGATCCGTTTTTCTGGGATTTGTGCGGTACTGCATGCACGTGTTGCCATACACGTGTAATTCGTATGCTCATTTATTTATCTATACTGGTAGCCTACATCGCCCATACAAGGCATCATTGTAGGGTGCCATGTAGGGAGTCTACAAAGCCAGGCACTACGTACGAGTTTAAGTCCTTCTCCACGTCCATGAACGTGTGCAACAATCGTTGTCATCAGAACCAATACAAGAACGACGTATATCACCGCCAATACTATCAGAGTGAGAAAACTTTCTCATCTTTGATAACATAAGTACATTTGCACTTGGTAGCTCCTACGGAAACATGCCCTATACACGCGTCCTAGCGTGCTAGGAGTCCCGCGATGTGAGATGCGTGCCGCGTAGCGTCGATACCTGCAAACTTTGCGTTGAAGCTGCGTGGTAGTTCACCAGGTGTCACGACATGTGGCAGTTGCATCATATTGTGCCACGCGTCAAGGGATTTGACATGAGCGCCGCGTAGTCTAGGAACCAATGTTTACTCCTCAGTACGTGTCATCGCACCTCCTCACAAGGTACGAACCGTTGTTGAAGTGAATCGTAGAGCTACGCCTGCGGCTGAAATCAGGCAACGTCGGGTTCAGCAGACCGCTGTGCAGACAGCAGCACAAGCTGCAGCTTGCCGTCGACGCCTGGCCGACATTTCAGTTCGTTCTCGTGAAAACAACGCAAAGAGACTTCGCCACGGAGACCCTCTAGTGCGTGCTGCCGAAAATAAAGCTCATATGGGACGCTTCTCCAGCTTGCGCTGTGACTGTGCTGCGCGCGCCGCGCAGGCTTGTGAATTGTCTTTCCTGATGCAGAACGGTGATTATGGATGGACACGCTAAACAATTTTAAAGGTATAGTAAGTCAAAATAGAAAGATTAGTCAGTTCATTTTTAAGTCGCATTCATTCTCTGTTTCAGAAATAAACAGGATGCCTTCTTCCATGCTTATCTCGCAGCATGCCTTAACATAACACACTGCGCAATGCGCAATGCGCTACACAAACCATCAACCTCGCAATTGTTTGCACACATTAAATTGAGTGCGTTCATCCGCAAAACATGAATAAAATTTGTGCTTTCCATTTAAGAAAAAGGCTGTCCAATATCAGTGTATATTGAAACTGAGTGTACATTGAGTATATTGAGTGTATATCAAAAATTGAGTACCGGCAGCATTCCACAAACACATTTCGCGGGCGTCGGGACAAAAAGCCCCTGTACAGAGCTCTCACGCGTTTCCGGGCCCCCCTCCACCCGTGGACGTCACTCTCTCCAGGCAGCACAGCCCCACCAGGGAGCATACATGGAGGGTCAACGCTGGCCCATTTAAAATGAAATGAGGTTTGCTTAGTTCGAAAAAAAGTACCAGAAATGGAGTATCGCGAGAAGAATAAACCTCTCGGGGCCACGCATATCAAATATGCAGGCATCCCTCCATCCCGGAAAACGTTTCCAATTTGTACAGTCTTTTTGTTTGCTTTCTACCACTGGCAGCCCCTCCGCAAAGCTGGAGGCAACTTGGAGGCAAAAGAAAGAATAAAAGGGTAGAAATAGGGTATGTGCGTATATAGTTCAGGATATATGGGTGTTAGCGGCGTAGCAGGAACGCAGAGTGCCACTTGTGGAGCTCCGGACAATGATGCTGCTGCATGTGAGGCTAAGCGGCTGAATGGCCTTCTACGTAGTGAGGTCAAACACGTGGGAGCAGTTCTTGCGAATTACATTTCGAAGCAAAGGAATATGCTTGGACGAACTTCACGATGGCAAAAGCAGGCTGAAGCGTTTCCTGAAATGCCGGCTGCATATATGGTACAAAAGAACTATATGCGAAAGTTATTTTCATTTTGCGTTTTGTCATTTATGTAAACAAAATACCGTTCCTTCTCTATTATTCAGGGCTTTCTTAAAGAAAAGCAATGTCGGTCGGTCTATTCAACTTTCAGAGCATCCAGTGTAACAATACCCAAACTCCAGGCGCATCGCCACCTTACACTTCACATAGAGTTCGCAAAGAAGAAAACAGAATGCAGTAAAAGTGCTATAGTCATTCTTAAATGCTTGGAAACTACTATTCAAGTTGTTATGTACTATCGTCAGAGACAAAGGAGGAGTGTTCATATTATATATATATATATATATATATATATATGCGTGTGTGTCACGCTGCAGAGAAACCCAATAAATTTGCTTTCCTTCAATTATATTTATATGTATAGCACATTTATTGTTTATTGTGTCTCTCCCTGACACATGACAGAGCTTGTTCCCATGTGGGATAAGCATTTCGATGCCGAAGATGGTATTGCAGGCATGTTAACAGTGAGCGCAAATGTTTTGTAGCTGCAAAGTGAGCAATCTAAGCTGAATGGTGGAGTGATTTCGATTATCTTTCAAGCCTGCCGGGTTTCTTGTCTAAGACTAAACAACAAGACACAGGATGTTTCGCGTTACTTGAACCAATTATTTAAAAAAGAGAACTGGTTAGCCGCAGCTTAATGCAACCAGCAGCATATGGTTTGCCCCCATGTGGCGCTCCTTAAAATATTTCTTATATTCCGCTTAATTAGTTATTTACTAAGAATAATTATGAAACATTTTTAATGTTCCTTTAGGGCAAAGTGCGTTTCGTTGCGTTGTAGAGGGGTTTCAGAAACGACCGATCCAATTTTATTTTGTCAGTGCACATGCTGCGTGGTGATCTTTTTTTCGGTGTTCAGTGAAAGCCCCCGACATAGGAAATAAAGCCAAGTGACTGCTCATGCACTGTCGCATTGCAGCGCTCTCAACCGGGCTTTGTGCGAAAGAACAACGTGCGCAGACCAACGCGAAGTGAGCGGCCCCGGCTCTAGGCATCGGCTTCATAGTGCTTCAACATCTCTGGCAGTGGTACAAGGAAAGGAAGCGCCATCGTCCCTGATAAGCGATAACTACGACGCACGGTTTAGAGCGCTGCAATGCGATAGCGCACGAGCGCAGTCACGTGGTTTTATTTCCAATTTCCCAGCCTTTCTTTAAACGCGAAAAAAAGATAATTCCTGCGCAGCATGTACGTTGCCACAAAAAAAAGTGGCCTGGCCATTTCTGAATCCCCTCTACAACGCAACGAATGGCATTTAGCCCTAAAGTTAAAATAGAATTTTGCATAACTGATCTTACTTAATTAACCAATTAAGTGGAATATAAAAAAAATACTCTGAAGAGCGCCACGATAGGACAAACCACATACCACTAGTTTCATTCAGCTGCAGTTAACCATTTATTTTTTGCATTATTGGTTCACGTTGCGTAAAACACCCTGTATATGTGTATACTGTGTGTTTCCAGCTAAGGTTAGCCGAGCAAAAAAAGTATGAAAAATTGGCGGTGTAGGATACAGGTATAAACCTTATGGTGTTAGGTAGCCAGAGGTGTGGTGACCGAACACCATATGTCTTGAGATGGTATCTTGCGCTGTGTTTTAAAATTTTTTGTTGCTGTTGAACCGCTTAGATAACGTTAGCTGCCACACCTCAAGTATCGGCTTCATGAATAGGAGCGCGAAATGACGGAGACAAGGAAAAAGTACAATGCGTTGGCGGGCTAGTTGGTGCGAATCCATGAATAATTTGTTTAGCGCAAAACGACAGAGACAAGAAAGACGACAGGACAAGGCGCTACTCTCAACTGACATCATTTTATTGCGTCACTCCTTTATAGACCGCTCAAACCAGAGGAACATGCGCAGTGAGCACCATGCGGTGGAGCCACCAACATCCGATTCCAAGAGCGCACTCATGCGACAGAATCCAAAAAACCAAATTCAGCGCTGTACAAGGTTAAGGAAGGCACACTAATGCACTGTGACCCCAATGACTGAATGAAAAAAGCTTCCGATAACTCTCGGGCGGTGGTGTCACGGCTCTTTTTCAAAATCGTGGTATCACGAAACATGGGTTTGCACTTGCATGTTTTACAATGCTGAGCCAAATGGGAACCTGTGCCTGTTGGTATGGATCGCTCATGTTCTCTAAGGCGCTCGTTAACACAGCGGCCTGACTGCCCTCATCTTGTCATCTTGTCATCACTCTGCGAAAATGAGTTTCATTGCTCAGTTAAATAGGCTGCAGGGTGCTGGTTACCCAAGTGTGGTGGTGACGTCAGTCTCTGAGGTATTGCTTCAGAAACTGAAAGGGAAGCGGCACAAAAGTAACCGCATCATACAAAAGAAGAGGCCTGAAGTTGTGCCGTATTGCCACAGAGTGGCTCACAATCTAAAGAATGTTGCCACTAGATATCAAATTCCGGTAGTGTTTTCCGCTCCTCAGAAACTGTCAATGTTGTGCAGCCGTATTTCTAAAACAAGTAAAAAACCTGATTGTGAAAAGAACCACGTGAAGTTTGTAGATTGCAGAGTCGGTGTGGTTTATAAGATTCCCTTGTCATGTGGCAAAGTGTATGTAGGGCAGTCAGGCCGCTGTGTTAACGAGCGCCTTAGAGAACATGAGCGATCCATACCAACAGGCACAGGTTCCCATTTGGCTCAGCATTGTAAAACATGCAAGTGCAAACCCATGTTTCGTGATACCACGATTTTGAAAAAGAGCCGTGACACCACCGCCCGAGAGTTATCGGAAGCTTTTTTCATTCAGTCATTGGGGTCACAGTGCATTAGTGTGCCTTCCTTAACCTTGTACAGCGCTGAATTTGGTTTTTTGGATTCTGTCGCATGAGTGCGCTCTTGGAATCGGATGTTGGTGGCTCCACCGCATGGTGCTCACTGCGCATGTTCCTCTGGTTTGAGCGGTCTATAAAGGAGTGACGCAATAAAATGATGTCAGTTGAGAGTAGCGCCTTGTCCTGTCGTCTTTCTTGTCTCTGTCGTTTTGCGCTAAACAAATTATTCAAGGAAAAAGTAGAAACGACATGAGCGCTCTCTTTCCATTGAAGGTTTATTCAAAACATGTACCGAATAAATTGAATTCCTAAATGAATGAATGAATGAATAAAAATTATTCAAGGAACGTGCAGAATTAGCTCTTTCGATTGAAAGTAAGAATTTCCATTGTAACGTATGCATATTCTGCTTAGAAAGAGCACGTACAGTTTATTTACTACCAGAACTTCTAAAAAGACAGTTTAAGTGCCAGACACTAGGCTTTCGATTCTATGAAAGGTCGGTGACACGCTATACTAAACGAATAGTTAGCAAGAAGCGCGCTGCTAGTCACTATCGTGCTACAGCTCTCACTGGAACATTAAAAAAAATTAAATTATGGGGTTTTACGTGCCAAAACCACTTTCTGATTATGAGGCACGCCGTAGTGGGGGACTCCGGAAATTTCGACCACCGGGGGTTCTTTAACGTGCACCTAAATCTAAGTACACGGGTGTTGGCGCATTTCGCCCCCATCGAAATGCGGCCGCCGTGGCCGGGATTCGATCCCGCGACCTCGCGCCCAGCAGCCTAACACCATAGCCACTGAGCAACCACGGCGGGTGCAACATTTTGTCCGAGCATTAGACTTGGTGGGTTAGGCCCATCACATAACGCTGCGGTGTATAAGTTAACCACATTTGTATGACGTGCTAAAGTAAGTTCCTTCAAGTTACCGTTTCTTCTTCAGTCTGCAAACATGCTAAAATAAATGTCCATGCGGTGTTCTTGGGCTTCGTGCAATTCGTGCAATTCGCGCATTCGCGCACCGCCGTCTATACCATTGTGGTTGGTTCATGCTCCTCTACTTACGCCAGCACCTCTCGTAGCACTTTCTCTCCCTAAATCAAACTTTCGATGAAGTTTTCTGACCAGGAAAAAAATTACTCAAGGACCCTGATGCTATTGATAACTAATTTAGCTTAAGTAAGAGCTCTGAATCTGCAACGCCCCAAAAGTTTAAATGGTACAAAATAGAAAATAATACAAAATAAGAAAATACGAAGTAGCATGATCAAAGCGTTGGTGAATGAATGGAGCTTGAGGAAATGGTGGGAGTTCTCCAAAAAGTGCAGTTTCATCACAATTGCTTGAGGATCAGCGACGTCGGGCAAATTGCATGCTCGAGTGGTGACGCTATCAGGTCAGTTATGCTTTCAACTTCGCCAATTCCCTAACAACATTTATTCGCTCGTGCTTGCCTTCTTTATGGCAGACATCGATGCCTGCAAACAAACAAATCAAGTTGAGAGATGCACAGAATAAAAATAACGAAAAATAAGCGCTCTAGCGTTTCATGATGCGACTTGCGTAATTTAGGTACGTGATGAGTAACCAGCCTCGTAACGTCCTATATTACCTATATTATATTATATAACCTATAACCTATATTGTTGCTATATAATATGTGTTGTAACCTATATTATTGTTGCTTATGCTCTCTAACGGTTTTCTAAACTCTCGAGGCCTGAATGCGTGGGAGCGAGGAAAGAAAATACAAGGCAATATAAAGTAATAAGGGAGATCTTAAGAAAAGTTATCGTTTTCGCAGAATAAGGCAGGAGAGAAGTAATTTACACAGGGAAGATTGTCAGAAGACTGACTGAGCGGTGCCGGTGCGCTGTGCCATTCGAGCAAAGTGCTTCAAGATGGATAGATGGATACGAGCGAGCGATGTGTCTGCTACACTTGTCTGAAAGAGCTCAGATTACCAGCTACGGAAGCTGGCGAGTAGCCCACTGATCAAATTCCGTAGTGTTGCCGCGTCGCGTCTATGCCAGGCAGATATATTGGAACATCCATAAATGGTCTAAAAGCTCACGGAGTGCGCTGAGTGTTCTTTGACGACCCCAAGAATCGGTGTACGTGAGATTATTTGATCAACAGAATCTGCTTCTCAGCTTTCTTTACATTGTTTTCTACCCCTGTCTATTTTTATTACTTCCCTTAATCGTCCGCCTTCTCTGTAAGTGTCCCCACTTCAGTGCGCCCAGGAAAGAACTTTCAAGAGTGCTGGTAGTCTTGACAAACACCCTTGGTCGGAGGAAAAGGTCCTGGGACACTGGCCGAGACCGCACTCAGCGCATAAGACTTTGAAAGCGTTGTTGCGCTTCTTGCGGAGGACTGTTCTTAGAGACAGACTTTAAGCAGTGCCGTATTCTCCTTTCCTTTTTCTCTTTTATTTTTGCTCTGCCTTCCTCATTTATTTTTGTGATATCTTTTTTCTATTATATTTTATTCCCCATGCCCCTTTTACCCAGTACAGGGTAAGCCAGCCGGTCTGAGAACTGGCTAACCTCCCTGTCTTTCCGTCTATTTCTCCTTCTCCTCCTCCTTCCTTAATAAGAATGCCACTGAAAATTTTCGGGCCAACGTTATAGTGTGTGCATGTGCCAACAAAAGTGCTAAATGAATTCCGCCATTCTCGGCCACGTTGCGCTGGCTGATATGTTTGGAGACCCGTTTGTAAGTATCGGCGAATTCAGCTCACTGAAAGAAAGAAAACAACGAAGAGAGATAAGGAAAGGCTGGGAATTTAACTATACTTTTTCCGCCTTGCCATCCCATACGTGTGGAGTTGGAGGTGTGAAAAATATGAGAGCAGAAAAGAGTCCAGAATATGCCTCTAGGATTTGTGTTTATCTGTTACATCTGTAGAACGAAGTAGCCCACTGAACAAGTTTTCAAAAATCACATCATCAGTGCAAATAGATCCTTGTAGTTTTTACCTGGAGAATCGCGGCTATCAAATTATTAAATGCCGGTATGTATCAACATGAAATAACAAACGCCTATATATTCCAATGTAAGCAAGTACGCTCACATGGGTAAGTGATCTTTACCACCCTACTTTCACTAATATTTGCAGCGACAAGGAGGCTACACTGGCAATCGAGTGGGGAAGAAAAGAACAGCAAATTGTTAGCCATATTTCCGGCGCCCGTTGGTTTCTGCTAACAGTGGAGACGACCCTAACTTGCTTGTATCATACTGCCTCATATCAAGAAATCTGCTGGTGTGACGTCACGTATGCTGCCTGGAAAGCGTTACCACAGAGGAAGGCGAGAACGCGCGGCCTTAAGTCTGTCGCATGGCTGCGAGTACGCTGTCTAAATTGTGCTTGCTCTGCAGCAGGATTACCCTCATGAGTGGAGCACATGTACAAATGGATGTTTTATATTCTGTAGCAAAAGCCGATGTCCAGACGGATGTTGAACCAGCTGAAACGACCTTAGCCCTAATGGGCATTCAATTTATGCGCGTGATTGTGTACGGTGATCGTGTGCCGCTATGGTACGCGGTCATCGTGTGTGGTCATTGTGTGCGGCCATCGTGTCCTGACCGCACACTCCTGAACTCCTGAACTGTCGTGTACCGGTGCTCTATGCTTTTCTCGGGTTTTCTCTAAATAACCTTTAATCACCCCTTTCTCCGTCCCACAGTGTCGGGTATCAAACCACATTTACTGTTCTGGTCAGCTTCCCTACTATTTATTTCATCTCTCCCGCTATCACACTCTTGTTCTGAATGGACAAAGTTTTGTTACCAACTATAATCTCAACTAGCACTTCGCACTATCGAAGTGCACTTTTCTCCATTATCCTGCTCATGTTTAAAGGAACGAGCGTCTCTATGAGAAGAGCCTGTCTTTAACACCTGTTACAGAAGTGCAGAATTTTTTGTGAAAGAATGTTTGCACTGAAAAAGAGGGGATATGACTGGTCTTGCACTGTGGTCTGTATATAATTATACGGCGTGTTGGTTTTCAGAACTGGTATGGAGGACAAGATTCCATGACAATGCCTCAGCGGACTAAAATTAGTGAGAATCCCACATTGTTCTAGCGTGGACGCAAGTGGACACTATTATAGCCTGCCGAGCTTTATGTTAATTACTGGATAGATGTACAATTCGGTGATGGTCACGGTGTGCAAGTAAACGCACAATGGTGAATATGTTCAAGCATTACATTTTACGACTTCCGTAAAGCAGATTAATCCGTTGAAAATTGGTATATCGTAAGCTGTCGGTGCTGTGCAAATAAAGTATTACTAAATGTTCTGTAAGTCAGCGCGTAACCTTGCAGCTATACTAAGCCCTTGGTGACCGATCCAATAATTATGCATTGTTTGGCCTTATGTATACATTTGTAACCAATGTGCCCTACGACACTCATTGACAACCCACTTTTACGTTATGCTGAGGCACCGTAATGTATTTTACGAATGGTGAGGTTACCATTCATCAAACATCATTGCATGCTACTTTGAGAGAGAGAAACTTCAAAATTACGTGTTTGGTTACATCTACGAACAACATTCCATATAAAGTGACCTCTAAAAAAAGTAATTGAAATGTAGCCACTGCAGATAAACACTTGCCTGCGCACGAAATGCTACTGTGGCCAAGCCACTAACACCTTGGCGAAATCACCATTTTTGCTTACTACTCTCACATTAGTGACGATGCATTTCCTAAGCTTCTTCCACTACTGCATTGCAGCTAAGAGAGTTGTTCTTTTCTCAAAAGAAACAGTTGGCCAAGCTAGAGTATACCCTCTTTTCAGGATAGACCCGTAATCAGTTACCCATCGGTAGCCGCTCGTAAATAGAGCTGCGAGAAAAGTAATGTTTAGAACTGAGGTAAATAATGCTAATTTCATCACTCTTAGTATTTTTTGTTTCGAAGCGAAGGCAAAGGTATCACGAGCAGATAAATATGCTTCTCGAGCAACCAGCAGCCCCGATGATGTTGAGGTTTGTGCGCAAAAGTGAAGAGCGCGATGCCGACTAAGTTCAAGCCCAAATAGGGATCCGCGAAAAGAAAGTTCTATAAAGCCGTCGAACATTGTTTATATTGATGACAACTCTCGCCAGCGCAGACGGTGCCGAAAGGTGTCAGCAGAAATTGCCAGGTTTCGTGGCCACAGCTTTTCAGCCCCAAGCTCCGACTCTGTGCCAATGCATAATTGCGGGGGTGGCAGCAGGTTGGACAGACGTCGTTTAGTCACATCGTACCAGCCATAAATAACAGCGTTCAGGATTCGTGTCCTTGGATTCCACCAAGCTATAGCGCTCCCCCTATTTTCTCATCCTGCTGGCCTTTATCATGCCGCATTGGTTGACAATACAGATGACAGAGCTACGGCCATGCATACAGGCAGTAATCGACCCTATCAGTTTACTAGAAAGAGCTCGAGGGCGAGCGGCGGTGGCGCTATATGAGCGCCACCGCCGCATTATCATCGATTCTACTCCATTTCTTTGTGTTAAATTGCATAATTTGAGCCGTATGTTTGTACACTGTTACTCCCATTACTCAATGCCCTGTCAATGGGCCTGTAAGGTATTTTCAATAAATAAATAAATTATATGAAACGTAATTGAAAGAAGAAATCTCAGAAAAAGGAAGAATGAAGGTCTATTAAAAACAGTCATATATGTTTAAACTGGTTCAGATCTCTTTGCAGGTTTACTTCGTGTCGTTCTAATTGTTTTTTTCCTCATACGTGTACAAATATATAAATGGGCATGTGATTATACAAGAAAAGGTTCTATGTCACTTGGGTGTAAGGGGACCTCCTGTTACAGAACACGAGAGCTTAGTTGAAGCATATGGTGTGACAGTACAGAATGCCATATAACCTAAAATTACTACGAAATAAATGTGTACATAGACATTGCGGTGATATTTAGCAAATAAGTTTCCTTTGCTTGAGTAATATAACTTACGAAGTTCTGATGCACTGCTGGTATTATTTTGAGTGGCTCTAACACGAACAAATAGAAGAATGCTGGAACCTCACAGTCGTTCAACTAGGTGGCTTCATCGGAGGAACTTCAGTAGCATTTCCGTCGCCTTCTGGTACGACGAATGTATCAGCCGGCGTCTCCCTCTTTGTCAATGTGCTTTCTTTCGTTGCCTTTCTGTCTCCCCTCCCCCT